>NC_052135.2:5856438-6156438 GCF_016086655.4 Lepeophtheirus salmonis | reverse complement strand
AAAAATATGAAGAAGTTAAAACGGCTTTCAAAATTTCCTAATTTTTGAGTCTTCACCCTGTATACAAATTCAATTTTGAAGAGGAATGAGCAACAACGCGTGCAATTCAAATTGCATGCACATATTATGTACATTGTAAGTATGTACGCCGTCTAAATGAACATCAGTCAAGTAAATACAAAATATGTGGACCATCAAGACAAAAGCAAGCTCAAACGAATTTTGTAAGAACTGTAAGAGGCCAAATTTAGTCTAATAAATTAAATGAATTTTTTTAGCTATAGCCCCTGTAGCCCTCAAATTAAGGAATTATTGCTTTTTACTATAATTATCTTTCGTCATTGGTGCAAATATTGAAGTAGAGCATAAAATTTCTTTTTTTTTTTTTTTTCCAAAAATTTAATTTTTTACGAATAGCTCTAGATTTGTCAATTTCTCTGGCTATAGCCAACATTCTTGTGGTTGTCAACTTTTCTTATTTGACGAAGGCTATAAATGAACGAAAAATCTCTATGAAATATGTGGTTGTATGTATATTAGGGTGGACCCAAATGACAAAATTTAAGAAATTTGGTATCACCGGATATTTATTATTTTGCATTTTATTACTCTAAGCAAGGAAATAACTATCAAATGTTCCTCTGTGAATGCGTTTTGTTCTGACAATCTATAAAATGTCGGGAAAAAAATGAAATTTTGATGTTGTTTCCTTAAAATAATCGATTGGAATCCAGTTACAGAATATCTATTTCATGGAACATATATATTGCAACAATATTCTAACAATCTTTCTCTAACTTGTCTTATGGCATGAGTATTATGTTTCTAATTATGCTGTCAATTAATAGATATCCTTTTTTTGGTACCGATTATTACTATAGATATAGATTTAGGTACATATTTTTTAAATTTAATTAGAAAGAGGGGGTAGTATTAACGTCAAATGATGACAATAAGAGTAGTTTGGTGCTGCTTGCTTTGTGTATGCATGTTCGCTCATAACTAACTACCTTTATGGGTAATAATAGGTAGTACATAGTAATAATAATAATAATAATGATACTTGGAGAAAACGAAAGGCATTTCTTGATAATTATCAAAGAACAATGAATGATGATCGCACCAAGACAGGTAAAATGTATATTGTACGTAGTTAGAAAGAAAACATGGATAGGAGTAGAAGAAGCCGTAACCGTTTTGGGCAGTTGTTTCGAAATAATATTTCTACATAATTGAAAATAATAAGGTAAAAATATGGTATGAAGAAGAAGGAACAGAGAGACGAAGAAAGAAATGAAATAAAACGAAACGAAATGAAACTTCAAGTTCAACGACTTCCTTCCTGAAGCTAAGTTTTACAAGCACA
This sequence comes from Lepeophtheirus salmonis, assembly GCF_016086655.4. Lineage (NCBI taxonomy): Eukaryota > Metazoa > Arthropoda > Copepoda > Siphonostomatoida > Caligidae > Lepeophtheirus > Lepeophtheirus salmonis. The sequence goes on along the minus strand of NC_052135.2, from coordinate 6,155,072 downwards.
AAAGACACTTGATGTGTATATTAAATGTGTAGAATACATATATATTTATTATATGTATTCTACATAATAATTTAATATTAATTAAAGCTTCCGTTTCCTCACTTATTTTTTTATTTTTTAATCAAATTCATCTCTCATTCTCCCACTCCATGAATAAACTCTAATTAGGTGCGTAATATAAATTGTCAATAGATAGCTTTTAACACCTCATTTGTTCTATTATGAAGTATATACTCTAATGAACCACGCCCCATATTCCTAATATAAATACATAATTTAGCATCTAAATAAGTGGGGTTTTTTTTGTATTACATCATAGTGATGTGTTTCGTCCTGTGTCCGTTTATAACTTTCGTAACACAGAACTAATTCGGTGAATAACCTTTTTTTATCTCATTTATAAAAGGGGATGTTTTTTTAGAAAAGAAAATTTGGATCATTGCTATGAGTCTCTGGTCTGAACCGAAATAACTTTCTTACATTTATTTATTTTAAAACAACAGAAAACAATGTTAGCCAATCACTCTTCCCAGCTTTGGAATGAGTATGTAACAATATCATTGTTGTTCACAGCGTATCAGTAGCTAATTCAAACTCAACCCATCAACGTTTATAATAAAAAGCAGAACGCTTAACTCCAACCATTTTTCTGGGAAGGTGGTAAAAAAACCAAGTATGCCCCTTTGGTTGTAGAAACATAGACGATCAATTCAAAAAATTAATTTTTATTAGCTTAAATATGCAAATGTCAAGTTGAGATAAAGGAATAAAAAATCAAAAAATCAAAACACCGTTAAAAATAAGAAAAGATAAATCGACAACTGACAGCAAAAGTCGTTCCTTGTGGAACTTACGTTACATTAGGAATGATTTGTATCAAAATATACATGCAACAATAATTGATTACCTTCGTTTGGTTATATTAATTATATCTTCAAACTTAGTTTATTTAAAGCCTTAAGAGTTTACTCTGTGCTTCTAGTCGTTTTCAACTCGTTCTCGTTTCGTATGATTTAAACTGCGGCTATATATGTAATATATTAGAAAGAACAGTGGAATAAGTTCAAACTAGCAGCCTCTCAAGACTTAATACCGAAAGTAAAACTTCAGTCGGAAAAGCGTTATGATATAACCTTGTCTTGGGCTATGAAAATGTTCTATGCAAAATTGCATTGCCCTACGTAGTCATCTTTAGATCGGACATCTCGATCAAATTATGAAAGAACGGACAAATTGTATAAATATAGATATTAAAAATACATTTTAGGTACTTTGCATAAAATAATTTGATAGACATTTTTCTAACCTATAATAAGTATTTAAAAAGTTTTTTGCTAAAATTGTTTTATTGCGTGTAGCGCACATTCTTTTTTGTTTTCTTTTAGATTTTTGGAAAGAAAATATCAAATTTTTCTTATATTATTCTCTTTTTTTGCTCCATATGGTAGATTTTATAGATTAAAACAATGTTTATCATCATTAATTTATGTAAAATAAGGATTCATGTTGTATTTTAATCTTGAATGAACGAAGAAAATAACTTATGTCTCCTTTCAATCTTTAATATACCAGTGCAAGACAACGTTATGGAACAACAAAATTTAGCAAAGGTTATTTTCTGACAACAAGACAACTTTTCCAAACTAGCCGTAATCGAAATTGGGAAAAAAGTTGAAGCCAAACTGGTACATACATAATTTGTTATCATAGTATAAGAACTTGAGAGTATTGCATCTTGGTTAATCCTTCCTTGACACATAATAATGGATCATCCTTATAATTTCTTATACATATGAAATTGTAGTTATTAGTATAGTAATAAAACGATTAAAAAACGAACAAAATATGTTATGTTAAGACTGCCGTTCGCTCTTCCCACAAATGATAAATTTACCTTGTGAAAAAAATGTAATGCTTTTTGGGAAAGGTAAAGGGGAGAATGAAAATAGGGGAATTAAGAGTGTTTAAATAATAGAAATGTAATAAGTAAGTTGCAATAAGTATGTTTGTAGGATCATGATTCATTTAATAAATATGCTTTGACTACGCTATTTTAAATACCAATAATAAATCATTTTGAAAAGAAGAGAGACACACAAATCCACGCGCAATAAGAAACAAACAAAAAATGAAGAGCAAAACAAAAAAAATTGGATTGAATATTTTATAAACTATAATTATTTTTATCGTTAATAATAATAATTCATTTATAACACCTTGACTCTTCCTTAGTCTAAGTAGGTGAGTCTACATTCATATGATATGATACTAAAGATGACTCATGAAAGTTGGAAGAGACAAAGAAAAACTAAACACATTCAACTCTGCTGCTATGTAGTAAGTCTGTATATGTAGGGTGCGTGAGCAAAATTTTCGGGTAGCATTCTTATGCATTTTTTTAGCACGATGTTGCATGATTTTTTTGATCATGTGAATGCGTCATAAATAAGAGCTTTGCCTGATACATTTTTGAATCGGTCACCAAATCAGGAGGCAAACAACTTGCTTAACGCATATATAGCCCAAAAATACAACGCACCCATCGTGGATGTCAATATGAGGACCGTCTACAATATCCAGCATGCCAAGAATGTTGACAAAGGGATATGCAGAGCTCCAAGAAGTAAAGTTCTGCATCCAAAACTACTTGCTGATTTCTGAACCCCTTTGATTACTTTTGTAGGGTGCACCATCGAGTACATCACAAATGCGATCTCATACCGAAATCTGGTTGGCCCACCAGCTCCAAGATCTAAGGACAAAATTGTCAAAGCCTATTGCAGCTTCAGGCAGCATATTAAGACTGTCATTGCTTCTAATGGAGGACATATTTAATAATAATCAGCCTCTCTGATTTAACAATAATTTTTGTCAGTATATTTTTTAATTTACTGTTAATAAAATGATGAGTTTTTGAAACAAAATAAATTGTTTTTGCTGACGGAAAATATTAGCTTCTGCACTCTGTATATAGCTGTTATTAATAGGATGCAAAGGATTAGGGAAACGAAATTAATTATTAGATTTGAGAAAATGTGAGGCAGCAAAAAAGTCAGGGGTGAAGTAGTTCAATAAATATTTGGAGCACACTACATACATATATCAGTAGAACTAGGATTACCTTGAATTCAAAGAGGTGGATGGTGGGGCAGAGTTAGCCCTAGATAGAGACACATGTTGATGCACGGATTTAAATTGTCGAATGGAAGAACCTCGCGAGAACCGTGTGATGGGTGGACTAGGGAGTCGAGAATGGAGTCCATTATTGTTATTAATGTTATGGTTGTTATTATTGACAAGAACCGCAGAAGTGCTATTGTTGTAAAACTGATTTTGATGCTCAAAAGTCCCCTCAATCCTTTGAGCCGCAGAGAGAGCCCGTTGAAATGAAATGATGCTTTCAGTCTGTGAGCGAAAAAATGGTTCTTGAGTGAGGAAGTGAGTCCGACTAGGTGGACCCAGTGAAGCGGATCTGGCCATATTGTAGTTGCTTATATGGAAGGTAGAATCATGAGTGTATTGTCTTTGATCGAACTTGTTGAATAGTAAGGGATCATTCCGTAGTAATGATGTGGACGTATTTTGACCAAGACTACTCTTTCGGCTAGAATTAGCACTGCTGCTTCCCCCCGTATAGCAGCTACTACTACTACTGCTACTGCAAGGTAACAACTCGATGAGGGATGATGCTGTAGGTTTTAGTAGTAAAGTATTGTTATTGTAAGGTGGTGTAATCGTAACTGTAGTATTTGTAATTTTCGAGGAGTTTTCTCTTTCTACATGACGATCCTCCTCTTTTACTACAACTACTTCTTCTTCTTCTTGCAGTTCTTCTTCTACTACTTCTTCCGCCTCCCCCTTCAGATTGCTCGCCCGAGATTTTAAACTCTCACTTTTACTATTCAGATTATTATAATGATTTTCTTCTTCATCCAATATAACACCAACAGGGGTATTGGATTTACCACTAGGGCTCGGCGGCGGATTCTTCCACTCCTCTTCTCCCATCCCCTTCTTCGTGACACCATTGGCATTGTCTTTCTTTACGGAGTAAAAAGTGTAGTAGGGATCCCCAGCTCCTCCTCCTCCAAGCTTACTATTCCCTTTAACCCCACTGCAATCTTGATCACAGACATATTTACTAAATAACTCCTTCAACTTTCTTCCCACTGCGGGGGAAGGACTTCTCCTTAGTCTACTACCCAATTTGGACATCCTTATTTTGAATTTATTAATAGAATCATGGACTTACATACTTGTCAGTGGTTTTGACAGGGGATAAAACAATTATAATTTGAGGAGCAGCTCTACTACTCATCACTAATGCAAAATTGGCAACCGCACTCAATTATTCACCCTCCTTAATAATGTTTTGTGTGTGTGTGTGTGTGTGTTTCACATAGTAGGCAAGCCCTTAAGGAGAAAAAATATTATATATCTTTAAGATATTATGAAAAAGAAAAGAGTCATTTACAAGAACTTATGTTGTTTTAAAATATTTTATACGACTACTGATAAAAACAAAAATAAAGACATTTATTTGAAGGACATGTGTCATGTCAAGCCTTTTATGTAAGTAAAATCAAATTGTATTTACATAGTATTCGTAGTATGAATATCTTTTCTTTTTTTTTTTTTTTTTTTACTCGCAAAAGCAGGAGACAACTTACAGAGTGAATTATTTTTTTGTGTGTCATTTGTACTTAAATATGCTGTAGGAAGTTGACGAATGAGGCGACTGAGTAAAGTAGAAATTAATTCACATTTTCATGGAAAAATTTATAATTCAAAAACTATGTCACACTAGGAGAAAACAAATCATGACTGAAATAGGGCAAAGTAAAAAAAAAACAAATAACAAGAAATTAACTGTTGCTTTAAAAAATATTATTATCATTACTACATAGTTCTACTATGCCTTTGAATTATCCCCTCCCCCACTCTAACTAGAGCGCAAAGGCTAAAAAGAGTGCAATCCGATTGACCGATAGACGCGCTTCAATACGATGGTGCAATAATAATAACCAAAGGTGTATAAAATATGTCATAGAAAGCAGAGGTAGAGAGCTTTTAATGTTAGCAATCGTAGGAGGGGGTTTTATTTTCTGAAGTTGTTATCATTATTATTGAATTCTTGAGGAGGGAACATGTATAAAGTAATCATTTATGACGGAGAGTAACCGTGACTGTTTGATCAGAAGTTATAAGTAGAGAAGAGATTTGTGTTAGAGCGCTAGGAGAAGGTAGGAGCGAGACATATGTTACTACTGAATTAAGACCTTGCCTTTTATATGATTTTGGGCAGAGAAAATGAATTACTGCCCTAGAGATGAGAACCTTCTACATCTAAAATAGCATTAGTGCAGGGAAAATATCATAACTACACATACTTAAATATGTATATATGTATTTATTTTCATATACATTTTTAAATCAATTTATTGCAAAGATAGGCAAGAATTCGTCTTTTAGAGGCGGATGTTAACACTTCCACGACTTATTAAAAAATAAAAATAAAAGCACACGCATCAGAGGTTTTTTTTTTCTTTTCAAATCGTTATACATAGTTTTTTGTTGACATAGGTCTCTTCTTTAGTTTTAAGTGTGTGTCCTTCTTTGACTCAGAGTAGAATTGAGGGTTCACATGGGAATAATTCCATCCTATATATCCCTCCTTTATACGAAGTGGGATTTGTATGTATTTCATTCCTCTCACGGATACTTGTAGCTAATCTAATCGAACGATATGACAACAAGGTGCTATTCTCACAAACATTCTTCAAATTGTCAGAATGACCACATTCATTTCCAGGTATTTTTTTTTACATACCACCAGGTATGCATCACAAATAATAACCCATCTTATTATTATAATCATCAGACGTCATTACCAGTGACGGAGTAGCATAATTTTCACAAGAGAGCCCATGTGTAAATTTTAACACTTCTAGATTTACACAAGCCTATTTTTTTTTTTTTTAATTGTGCTCTTTATTATTTTTAAGAAAATAAGTTGAAGATCTTCTTTCGAATTGACATTCCCTTCAGAATATTTTTGACACCCCTAGGCCAGGTCCGGTTTTAGCGTTAACGGGGTTCTTTTTTTGGAAAAAAACATTAAAATGTTTTTCTCAAGCGACCTTTTTTAGTCAATGACATGCAAATTTCATGGAATGACTCTTATTTTTAAGAAATTGATTTACTTTCCTCAAATGACCTATTTAGGAAAAAGTCCATCCTTAATATTATTTTTATGGCCTTTTTTAGAGAGGAATATTTCTATTTTTTCTTAAATGACCTTTTATTTCAGAAAATACCTTTTTGCAGAAAAGTTAGTACATTTTTTTCTTAAATGACCTTTTCAATGTTTTTCCTAAATTTATGTCTTCTAACTTTTGATGCTCTATAAAATATTCATCACTATATCCATATAATAATAACCATACTAAGTAAATAAATATACAAGTCCATATAATAAATCTTGAGGGGCACCTATTTGGGGCATGAATCCCGTGCCCACCTAGCTGCCATGGATCATTACTAGGGTCGTAAATCTTAAGTATTTTTAGCGTCAGACTTTTTGTTCTTGGCAACCTGAACAGTTTTATTTATATTTATAAAAGCTGTTATTATAAGGGATGCTATTTGAGAGCATTTCAGGGATGTTAAAACTAAAAGAAACCAAAAATCAATATGGACACCCTGAAAAATTTGATGAATATTTTAGAGATGAGCTGCTTAGTTGTCATGACCTTTCATAGATCAGCTACGAGCAGTTGTGACATAGGTAAGAATTACTCCGATGTCGATCCTCAATTCTACCTTGAGTCCAACAAGGATCCTCTATGTCACTGGTTCTTAATCTTGTTGGATGTACTGAACCTCTACAGTTTCATGTGAATATTCACCAAACCCTTTTTAATTGGTCAAGTGAAGCGTGTCATCAAAAATTATGTGTGTTTTGACCTCCACCGAATCTCCGAGACTGACACACCGAAACCTTAGGGTTTGATCGAACCCAGGTTAAGAACCACTGCTCTAGGTGTTATTACTCATTTTTATGACCACACACAAATGTTCAATCAGGTTATAAATATAATTGAATGTAGTAGAAAAGGAAGTTCAATTATCTTTAAATAATATTGACAACAGGTTGTGAAAAGAAAATTCAATCTTTAGTCTGCAAACTCAAAACAAGAACGGGGAAGCTCTAAAAAATACACCCGATTTTGATCACTCGTTAACATAATTATTTTTTCCTTCTTGAGGGAGAACATTTAGGTATACAGTGTGCTCATGAATAACGGGAACAGGACATAAGATATTTTAGCATTCCGCTCCCATATGACTTACAAAAAATTCAAGAAAACCAAAGTTTATATAGTTTTTTAAATATGATTTAAAGGGCGGATAAATCAAGGACTGGAATGCCACTTTTTGAAGGTTTTTATCGAACATAAAAGTTTCTCGTACTCTACCTGTACTCGAACAAATGAACTTGACCAGTTCAACAATTCACAATCCTGGGACGACGTCCTGGTACTCCTTAATCAAGATTTGCAGACCTTTCGGGAACCAATACGGGGGATCCTCTTCCTGTATGATGCCACCTTTCACGACATAATAGCAGAGACATGGAACTTAGTCTGGTTGACTGGCGGAACATCATCAAGCACATAAGTGAGTTAACGGTCGTTCCTGGAGTTACTTGACTAGTCCACGCTACAGTTATTCGTATCTTGTCTTGTCTTGTTGTTACTGTGCTAGGTGCAAATCAAATGGGCTATGCGTTGCCTTTTGGCCTCCATCTCCACAATGAATGAACCGATTATGTCTGTTGTAGCTCATTTGAACGCTAATATTCACCAGATTATTGCGTTAAAAATCTTGGCTTCACTAAAATTATCAAAGTAGAAGTCGTGATTTGTTGTCGTACTCTGTATATGGTACTACCTTATGATTGGAACCCGGAACCGAAACAAAAATAACGTCTGAACGATAAACGAAGAAATTTTTTTGAACGGAACACTTACTGTTTATTTCCTTTACCTCATAGCTGATCGCAGCTCATTTAATTAAATCTCATGACAGCTAGAATGCTCTACTATTAAAAGTATTCTTCAAACTGTCAAAGTGACCATGTTCATTTTTTTTTTTTTTTAACATACCGAAAACGCTCATGATTTACAGCCCTACTCATTACTGTCTATAAACGTTTGTAAATAATTTGTCTTGCTCGATCATTAGTTATTAGTATTACTCTCCTTCCTTCAACTTTTCGTCTTTCACCCCCCTAACATGATGAAAAGTTTTACATAAATTGGCCAAGGAAAAATGCAACAACAATAAACACTCTTGCAAAAAAGTATTTCATAAAGAAAAGAAAGAGAGTCGTGGAAAGCTTGAGTGTCTCTTAAATTATTATGTACTTACTTTTTTCACTTTCCAGGCTACCTTATTATTTTGTCTTCTTCACCATCAACAACAACAAGAACATAATTTATTTATCGCTACTTTAGATCTCCAACAAACATACATATAACTTAAGTAACATGCATTTTATTTGCTAATTTATGATGGATATACAAATGCCTCACGTCTTAAGTTATATTATACATTCTTATAATAATTAAACATTCAGGAACACATCAGTGTGCGAAAGCAAATTGTAGCCATTATTACTGAAATACTTTTGTGTCGATCCTTATTTATGATAGAACACTGCAGCCCAGCCTAGTTCTAGTACTCACAGTTCGAAGGACTGTTCTCAAGACTGGACTGGACTAGACCAAACAAATAAGGACTTTCACATCACTAATTACTTGCAATAGATTGTTTCAAAATTTATGAGCTTTCATAGGATGTATTATTATTGGTTACGATACGTCAACAAACAACGAGATTGGAGGAAAATGAGCAATGGATTACAGACTTTCTCCGCACCCATCGTTCTGTAAAGGAATTCGCGGGCATTGTCAGTGCTCTGTTGAGCTTGACCATAAGGTCAAGAGCTTCATTAACAGCGGTGAGATCCTCTCTAGGAAGACAGGAAGTCTTCGGACACAACAAGATTGTTAAACTTATTAAACGGCTTGCAAGGAGTACCAAGAGGTGATAAAAGAGATTGTGAAGCACTGGTTATATGTCAACTACCCCGAAGGGGATCACTGTCGGCAACAAGTGATAAGTGTACAATGACTACGTCATCAAAGTGCGCAAGGCCTTAAAGGAGTACATTTTGAGAAAAATTGTTAATAATATAAGATAGAATTATAATTAAAAAAATACTTCTAATACTATAGGTACGTATTGTTCATGATGGAGTTAATTTAAATATTACCTTCAAAAATGGTACAATTTGCTCACGCACACTGTATGTACATCCCTACTACGTAGAGGACAAAAAAATGACATATTTTGGTTCATTAGTAACGTTGGGGGAATGAACTTTTGTACATGACTCACGAATTTTTGCAATTCTTAATACTTATTACAATATTATGTCCTCCTATGTGAATGTATGTAGTTTGTGTACATACTTTTTAACATAATAATAATAATAACAACGTCTTGACATTTTTTTTTCTTTTCTTAAGGAGAGAGAAAATAATTATGATAGTTTCACAATCAACTTTTTATGATGGCTTATGAGCGTTTTGGTGGAACTACAAATTTTATATCATTTGGTACTAGATGTAGTACCTGGAATTGTCTGGAGTTATTAGGCGCACATGAACAGACACACTTTTTTTTTATTAATATAGAAGATAGTTAGTGTTGAGTTGGCCTTATTTAGGACCAAGGACTATAATTAAGTGCTACTTTCCTAGAGAAAATATTTTTATAGCAAGGATAATATACAGCAATTAATTTTAGAATACTTTAGTTTCATTTGAAGTTAAATTTTGCTCGGAGCATCAATAAGATCCCATGTCAGTAGTGTTGGAAATTGGATCGGTCCTCGGACTAACTTCCAAGGGTCGCGAAATGATTTCCAAATATATAGAATATAATTTAAATTGACATTATTTTTAGGAGCATCAAAAACTTAATAATGATGAATTTACATATTTTTTACAAGTCATTATAAAAATGAATTTCCTGGAAGATCGTACTCCATAAACACGTAACTGGATATAAAGTTTGGCTTGATAAGTGTAATTTAAACACTGTTTCATATAAAACGACTGTGGAACGTTGGTTTGCTGAATTTAAAAGTGGCCGTACAGACACCGATGATGGTGAACACTCTGGTCGCACAAATTCTGCAGTTGTTCCCGAAAACATACAAAAAGTCCACAAAATGTTTTTGTCCAATCATAAAATTAAGCTGCACGAGATAGCTGACAACCTAAAGATATCAAATAGCAGTCTGTTTACTATTTTGCATGAAAAATTGTGTTTGAAGAAGGTATTTTCAAAGTGGGTGCCGAGTTTACTCACAGTTGACCAAAAACTGGAGAGTGTCGAGGACTGGGAGCGTTATTTGGAGCTGTTTCGCTGTAGAACTCAAAAAAGTTTGGGAACCACTGCATAAAATACTTATAAGGACCGTACCTAGGACTGACAAATTCTATTAGGACCGGACCGTAGCATTTTTAGTTTTTTTTAGACCGATCAAACACTAAATCTCAGACACTTCAAGTTCTTGGCCTGGATTTGTCAAATTTATGTTTTTCTAATGGTCTGTCATACTTTGGATTCTGAAGAGTCAATAATGAAAAAGACTAAAGATCTAAAATATTATTTATAAAAAAGTAGTGTTTGCAAAGTTTAATTATTTTTAGAATAATATATTAAATATTCTTTTAATTTTCGGCAAAATAATTATATTTTAAAATACATTCTTCAATTTTTACTTAGGCATAATTATTGCTAGTTATAGAAAAGGTGAAAATTTTCAGATTGACTACACGATGAGCCTGGGTAATAAAGACATTCAAAAAGTTTGTGCTATAGTTAAACAAATAACTCAAAGGAATACCAGGTACTTCCCCTAGTTGATAAATAACCTTATGCAACAATATTTTTGCCTGCCAGCTGAAACCCACACTTGTTATAGCTCTTTAAACCGTAGAACATGGAAATTCAGGAGAACAAACTTCAAAAAAGTTATTTGGCCCAAGATTTTTAAATCTTTATAAATATATCTCCAATAGCGGTAGTACCCGGAATAATTAGGCACCGGCTAAAAGACAAATTTTGTTTTAATAATATAGAAGATAATATGTTTATTATGTATTTCATGGAGCACTATATGAGTTTTCATATAATCATACAGAAAAACATTGCTTTATTAATATAGATTCAGGATTAGACTATAGGATTGATTTAGTTTGCACTTAATAAAACGAATCAAAATGAATCAATTCTCTATCAATAGGAAATGCAATAATATTAAAATGTATAAAGCCCTGTCGCAGGAGTTCACCTATTCTAAAAACACATTTTTTACACAACCTATTAGTAGTTATCAAGTTATAACTATGAAGTATATAAATAGTTATATATCATTCCTAAACCAAACCCATTGCTTAGAAGTATATAAAAATAATATTATACTGACATACTGTATAAAATTGCATATTCTAAATACACATATTTACCGATGGTCAATAGGCTATCGGTTATCTAAGTATAGAAAAGAAGAGGACAATTTTTAAAAGTCGAACCTATCTGAGAAAAAAGATACGAGACAATCTTAAAATATTATTGTTGTGTGAAATAGTTACTTTTGAGCGCACACAAAGGCAAACAACACGCCTAACACTACATTAGCAAATAATCATATGTATTAACAATACATTGCCATACCGAAAATAAAAGCTAAGATAATTCCTTTCCATAATTAATTGTAATACTTTTTGTAGCAATCCACATTCACGACAGTATTAAAGCAAGGCACAACGCTACATAAAGTTTGCGAGGTAAATCGTGAACTTGACTTTAAATTAATCTGGATTACTTAAGGGTTAATATTTTTAAACACTAGGTTGCATTATTAAAAGAGAAGACTATTCTGGTTAATAAACAATAAAAAGCAAACTTACAAATATCAACACACTTGTCAGCATGGAATTGGAGGCGAAAAGGCAAGGAGTGTTGAGGAGACATGAAGATCGTAGGGTGCTCTCAGAGTCTTGTTTACGAGATAAAAAGCATAGTGGCTTCAGGCCTTGAGAGGTCCCCTGGCAGCGGTAAACGGCGGAAAATCAGGGTTGATGAGGCAGCAATGTCTCAATGTCAGTGAGAGTAATGTAAAGGATTTGGGGAAGGTATCTTATCTACGTCAACATCGACAACTGTTTTTTGCAACAACCAAGGCCAACCAGGTCAAGATAGGTCAGAAATTGTGGACTTTGTTAAAGGATAATGGGTCAAGGGTTTGTATCTCCTCTCTAGACTGTTGCCCCTCAACTATACTACCTGGAGGGTACTTGAAAAAGATTATGCACTTCCCCCTCAACGAAATGTGGATGACCTCAAGGCCTCCATCGAGCAGCAGTGGGCAAACGTATAGATGAAGAAGCACTGTAGCGCATTATGTCCAGATTAGAGGCTATGGTAGCACCCAAATAAAATCTCTTTTTTAAAATAGAAAGATATATCAATAAAGACATCTGTCATAAAGCCTCAATGTTGCATTCTGTTTAATTCTTGCAAAAGTTTACCCTATTTGTTCGTTATCAAAAAGTACATGATTTTATCTTACACACTGTAAATTGTAATTAATTCATGGATAGATAAAACAACTAAAAAACAAAAATGAGGACGAAATTAATATGATCATCATGGCGATTTAAAATGGTAAAATATGTAGACATCACGGTCCATCTACATATTTACAGATATTTAGTATTACATAACACAAGTTGCAAAATGATTTGACAACAGGTTTTATTTTTTAACAATAAAATAAATATACATAAACCGAATCAATATAATTGTAGTAGGTATATATGTATGTTTTAGTGTTGCGACTCCGCCCAGCACCGATTTTTTTTTTTTTTCGGTTTTCTCTTACGTTATTTTTTCTAGAATTAACAACAAAAAATTGAGTCTATGTATCATATCAAATACTTACAGGACACTCCACCTTATGCAAAATTATACACTTCTATTATATGAATATATGGGCATGGTGGATAGGACAAGGTATACTACCAGTAAGTAGGAAATGGGGAGGGGGATTTTTCGGTCCAACCCGGGTCTCAGCCCGTGGATCGACATTTTTCGGTCCCACATTCTAGACGGCCATTTACGGTCTCCCATTAGGGACTGATTTCTTTCAGTCTCACTCTATGTACTGTTTTTTTTTGTTTTTTTTTGTATCATATTTTATGATAGACGTAATTTTTTTTCTTTTTTTTTTCTAGATCAAGCATTGTTGATGTTTCTCTTATATTAAACAAAAATCTTAGATAGATACTAAATATCTGGTTAACTTCGGACTTAATCGGTGTTCTAATGAACTAATGAATTATGTCCAAAAAAAATCATAACAGGTAAACGGGACCAGTCAAGGATTTTCAGACAGAAACCCAATACTACTATGCATGTACCATATGTAGGTTTTGTCCATAGACCTCTCTCTACACATACAATCATGCATATAATTTCAAGTCCATTGCATAGTGAAACTTAAATAAATTTTATATAGATTCATTAATGCAAATAATATTCGGTGCTTAATCGGTGTTCTACATAGAACCAAAGGAAGATAAGGGAATCAGATGAATATACTATTAACTTGATCATCCATCTCAAGAGATGCTCTAATTCTGAGTTCCTTATTCCAAGTGGGACGATGGGAAGAAAATCCATCCGAGCTATCTGTGTTTCATCTTCGTATGAAATCATGGTACTGTGTTCACAATTAGAAACACATATGACGTCATCAACAAATAGGTGGCAGGAAAGCTCACCTTTGGAAAATCTTACCGTGAGATTACTTGCCTTGGATAAAGCTCTCCGGGCGGAAAAAACTACTGCGCACTGCAGTCACGCTGAACCTGCGGGGGCATTGACAATGTGTATTTGAGATAGATTTTTATGATTAATTTTTATTATCTTAATATTACGGAAGAACCATATAACCATATTTAACTAGAATGTACATTTGGTAGAGCGCAAACCTCTGTCTATGGTCATTTTTCCTCAATTGGAATTTATTTAATGCAAATAATAATCTTACTCATGAAATGAGTAATGAGTTCGAACCAGAGACAAAATAAGTCAAATTAATTAATAATAATAATAGGATAAAAGGAAAAATAAACAAACACTACGTAAATTCACTTAATTATCCGTTATCAATTATCATTAGACTGTAGACATGATGTATTATTCATACTGAAAAAGACTCATGGATGGACGAACAAGTATAACATGAGATAAGGCAAGAGCAGTGATTTACATTTCGTCATGATCCCGGATGTGTCTGAAGAAGAGGCGGTTAGATGTGGTGAGGCAAATCACTGATAGGATTCAGGGAGGCACTCGAGGGTTGGGTCGTAGGAGAGAACGAATTTTTTCCGGGGCAAGTAACCTATCTCAAATTTTCCTCAGGCAAGCTTCCCTAGACCCGACAATTTATATGTAAAATCGGTATATACCTAATTGTTATTTTGAACCGATCTAAATCGATTTTTTCCTTTGCACCTATCTAGATCAATGTTTTCCTTTGCACTCATCCATACCAAATTTTTCTATGAGACTGGTCTATGCCGAATTTTTTATTGGACTGAATGAATTCTGTCCAAAAAAATCATAACGGGTAAACGGGACTAGTCAAGGATTTTCAGACAGAAATCCAATACTACTATGTATGTACCATATGTAGGTTTTGTCCATAGACCTCTCTCTACACATACAATCATGCATATAATTTCAAGTCCATTGCATAGTGAAACTTAAATAAATTTTATATAGATTCATTAATGCAAATAATATTTTGGAAAGTAAAATAAGTAATAAACAGGTTTCATGCATAATTATTTATAGGAATTTGGGATATGAATGGGAGCATTTCAAGTTTTATCTTCCTCTATCTACTATGTAGGAACATTCATAAGGATTCAATAACACTTTCTTTAAAATTGATTCCCACAGAATATGCACAATCTAATGTATGTACAATGTACATCTTCAGCCGAAAGGGGGGAGGGGGAATTAAAATATGAAAATGAGCAACTTTTCTAATGACTTTATCTTGGTAACTTTTCTAATGACTATATATCTTGGTAGTATTTTGGTGTATTTTTTTATCTATTTTCATATTAATAATAAGAAACTCGCAAATGTCTTCATTATTTAAATAATTTATTATAGTTATAAGGTCATATAAAAAGGCCAAAGGTAATATAAAAAGGTCTAAGGTCACAAAAAAGGTACACTTCTTCTAAATTTTTATTATAGTGTGTGCACTAGGGTATGCATTTTTAGGATGACTTATTAATTCGATCTTCTATTGTATTTGTAAAGTTTAAGCTTTCAATGTGCGTTTTTTTAAACCTCTATAGCCATTTCAAAAAGAATCCTATCTCTATTTGTGAAGGGATTCAGATCTTTCAATTTAAAGTTATGTTGCTGTATTTCAGAAGTTTCATAAAAGTTCCTTTTCTCAAGTGACACGTAGGAATATAATTAATATTTCTCATTTTGAAGAAAGAAAAAAAAAATTACAGCCCAATGAACTACTTCGGATACTCAAACAATCAGAAGTCGAATCAAATGAGTATTAGTCTTAAATTTTATTACAAGTGGCTGAAGTATTAGAAATTAAGGTTATGTGGAGTTTCAAAATCGAATGTACGCATGGTTGGACAACGGATAATAAGGAAAATTGTCTATGAAGTAAGAGAAGAATTAAAAAATAAATATCGCAGAAAAATAATTCAATATTGCTGAAGGGTATTAAAATCCCATGCCCTGATCATATCAAAATCTTCAAATCCAAAGACATATGTCCTATTTCGATGAAATCATTCAGTTAGTTTGAGAAGAGTAGTTACCTTTACAATTCTGTTTGAATTAATTGAAAGGCGGACTGGCCGGGAAATATCTAGGATATTTCAAGGATTTATTGTTTTCAAATCAAAATAAAGTTCCTTCATTTTAAGAACTAACTTATTGTATCAAACATTTGTGGATATTGCTAATCGTAGGAAAGATTATATTAAATAGACGTCTAATAATACATGTCCCTATTCGATAAATTAAAAAAAAATCCACTCCCTCAAATGACAATGCAAACAAAACTTATTGGGTAACGAACATATTTTGAGTTAAATGATCAAATGTAAAGATAAGGCATAGTTATTTCAAATTATTATAAATTGATTCCCTGATTTATAGTTCAAACCGGGATTACAATATTGGTGGATCATGAGGGTCGTCAGGAACGCGAGATATATATTTTTTTCACCCTATATATAAGACAAATAAAAATGTACTACTTTTACCTAAAGTACAAAAATATTGTCGTAACTATTTACATTGCAAAGAAGAGAGGGATCATACCCCCCCCTTGGCCCCACTAGAGGGTGGACCCTGTAGTATAAATTATGTCTTGATTCATGGAATATATAACATTCTCAGTAGAAATACTTGATAAATATGTCGAGGAAAAAAACACATTAAAATTTGATTAAATGAGCATTTATAAGAATAAGAAAATCTTTAGGGTCATTATTTTTTATAAAGTGCTTAAAATATGCTCTTGTATTCGAAAAGTGGGGCAAATTGAATTTGATTTTAACGTCCCCTCCCTCTGCACAAATATGTTTTTCCGAAGCAAGTACGACCAAAAAACTGACTTCGGCAATGTTTAAGGCTTCTCGAGTCATTTTTAAGCCTCTTGTATCGTTCGTTTAAGATGTACCGAGTGGTCCATTAAAATCTGAACACTTTGAATTTTAAACTTCAACAAGAATTGATTAATTAACAATAGAATTTCAACAAAAATTAAAACTATAAATAGATGAGTGTCTGAGCTCTGTTAATCATTAATGTAGCCATCCTTAGCAGCAATGATGGATTCCAGGCGTCAACGTAAGGACTGGCACTCGCAGTTGATATAGTCATCTGTAATGACGTCCCAGTGCCGGCTGACAGTGGCATTGATGGCCTCGGTGATTGGATGACGTACATTGCAGGTCTTCACCTCGACATGCACCTAAAAAGTGTAGTCAAGGGGTTTGGCATCAGGGCAGTAAGGGGGCAAGAGTGTCAAACAAGAGTTCAAAAGAATCAGTTCCTCCTCCCACAATTCTTTCCACCAAATTTTTTGATAGCTCTGTGGACAGTCTGGTGAAAAACTCTTAGATCTCTTGCATAGTCCCTCATGGACCCGAAGGGATTGACCTCGGCTATTTTCTTTAACTCATATGGGGCCAGTTTGCCCTTTTTATCAGAGCCCTTCTTCCCCTAAAACGTTTCAGACTTGCAGACGGCGTAGACGGGTGTCCTGGAGACGCCCAACTGCTTGGAGTGCGCGAATGGAAATTCGTCGATCACGTTCAAGTGTCATTCTCAGGTTTTTTTGTGTAATTAAACTAATTGTTTAAACTTTAATATATTCAAATATAAATTAATTTCAAAATATCACCTTAATTAATTATTGAATTAGTAAGTGTTCAGATTTCAATGTACCACTCGATACTCAAGCAGTGTCCTAGTTAAATCAATGATAAAGAGAAAGTACTATAGCAAAAAGTAACTCTAGTTGAAGTAATTGTTGTTCAGCAAAATTGAGGAACGTTATCTTTGATAAAACAGGGAAACTGAAAATCATTGAGCACATCTTCGATCCCTTAAATGATTAAAAATAAGGTGCACAATCTTTTGGATTGACAAACCAAATATAAATTAGCTTACTCATGGCATCATATTGTGATGGTGTAAAAAGCTTTAAATAACTAATTTCGATCCAAAAATCCATTTTTCCCCCATATTGAAATTACCTATACCACTTGAAAAATGGCTTGAGATGCCTCAAACTTTGCCAAAGTCATTTTTTTATTGTCCTAACCGAAAAGCTCTTTGTACATGAAAAAAATATATTTTGTATACCTGAAAATGGAACATTCAAATTTAAGTTCCATCTTGCAAAAAGGAATAAAGTGGAAGACGATGTAGGGCATTTTTCTTTTCTTTTTTAAAGTAGTGAGTAATATATTTTTCTTTTGTTTTTGGAAGCCTATAAGTCTAGAAAAATATTTTTTTTTTGTAGAATCAAGAATAGACATGAGAGATGTGTATTACAACGATCATAAAGTACTAATAAATAAAAGAAAGTAGTTTGTTCTATTTATAGGTAAGTGTACAATATATGTTTATAAATGTGTATACCTAGAAAACTTCGTTAAGAGGGTGAAACATAGGTGTACAGCGTACATATTTATGAGTATATTAATTCGATAAAATTATATAATTATGATGATTAAGTATATTTTAAACGGATTAAGTGTTGGACATCCTTTTTAACAACTAACACGATTTTGTTAAATGGCTTTTCTCCTTAGCTAATTATCTGATTTTAATTAAAACCAATGCCAAATGAAAGCCGAATAAAAAAAATATTATTATTCAATATAATCGCATTTAGCGTCAATAACGACCTCGGTCCTATTTAGGAAACGAGACCTGGTCTTGATGAAATTCTCCTTTGGCAAATTCTGGAATTATACTTGATCCTAGACATCAACTTGAATTTTGTGTTGCAGGAGGACATGTTGGTGTGTCGCTCAACTACACCCGACACAAAGAATTCTATGGGGTTGAGGTCCAGTGATCTTAGAGGCCAAACATGGGGACAAACTAAGTCACCAGGTCAACGTTGAGCTTTTCGTATATTTTATTTTTGCATCGCAAATTATCCCCCACACACTTTCTGATAAGCCTTTAAGAACAGTTGAGACCTCTGTTAATGGCTTTCATCGATGTAGATAGCTCAGTATCAATGATTTTTTTGCAAATTTGCAAAGAAATCCGGATCCCTGGGGTAGTCTGACCTTATATTGGGATCAGTAAACATTGCTGTTAATTCATAATCACCTTCAGACAATGGACCTGTCCAAGTTCAAGAATTTTCCAATCTTAAAATTGTCTTGTTCGTCGGAACAAGGACACTCTCCCTTTTAAACGATTCTGGAATAGATATTTTCTTCATCTATACATTTAAATTGACGCCAACCCCTTCCGGTTAGCCGTCAAAACAACAAACAAAGTCCTACATGCGCATGCGCTTAAAGTTCGTAGATAAACAACGGCCACACACTGTAGGTATAAAGTTTACAAAAATGTCAAAGGGAATGTATCCGTTAAGGCCAAAAAGGTAGATTCCATCTCTTGGAATAAATCAGTGGAGTAATATGTAGTGTAAGGAATATGTATATGTTTGATCAACGAAGGATAAAACATCATTACTTTTACTGATAATTAAATAATTTGAATATAAATTGAAAAACAAATAAATTAATGTCACGCATACTTCATCATTCTTGAATACTTTTCCCCTCCTCCTTGACAACTTGTACATTATATAAAGTATAAATATTCTAATATATGTACTTTTCAATTTGTTATTTGCAAAAGCAAATTGTACAAGCTGCAATTTGATTATTATTCCATAGCGTTTTATTTAATTATTATAGTATCCGCCATTTTAATTACCAAGAGCTATTAATTGATACTATGTCCTATTAATTATCATGTCATTTTGATCTATTAATATGTCATATTTGCTAATTATGTATTTAGGAGTAATGGAGGTGTGAACCCTTTAATTAAATAATATGTACCACAAAAAAATGCTTATCAATGATAATGACGTTCACTAGAAAAGTCATATATTACTTCTTTAATAATATATGTATTTAATGCCAAGGATCACTTTATTAAAGATATGTTCCTACATATTAGTGATGTGAGTGTAGCACCGAATCTTTTGAGTCCTGAAACCCGGCCCGTGACATTTTATTTAATTTGAATACACTAAAAAAATGACAGAAACACATAATACAATATTTCTTTTATAACAAACTTTTCGAATACAATGTATTTATTTGAGATTTGGGAGTTTTTTTTTACAAAATTCCCTATAAACCTTATCACTCTAATCATAATGAAATTACCTTCCAAATTATTTTGGAAGGGTGACATAACGTTTTTAAATATAATTTTCTATCCCTCCTCCCCAATTTATATAACAACTTGTCACAGAAATTGTAGAGCACACACACACCTTAACTGTTACGTTCAAACTTTGTTTCTAAAAAAGGTTTTCATATCAAATCCTAGGTTACTTTTTTGTTTGAAAAAATGTAAGTGCAATATGAGAGCCATAAAAATGAAGATACTTTTTTTTGGTAAGAAGAAATATGGGATTAAAGAATAAAAAAACTTATTAACTATTAAGTGATGAACGAACTGATGATTGTTGAAATTGTAGTTCAAAAATACACAGTCCAACCTTAGTTAACTCTCGGTTCCCAAGGATCAAGGTCAATCCGTGGTTGTCCATCAAAACAAAAACAAATTAGAATGATTTTTCTCAAAATTTTGAGTTTGACGAATTATCTTTTATTTCTATCAGCATATTTTTCTTATTAATCATTCAGGTGTGCCTCAAATTCACTTAAAGTAGACAAAACTGATTCTCACAATAAAAGACTGAGAAATTGATAGATTTTAATTGAAAGGCTATAGTGGAACTAATATAAGTTTTTTAAATCAAATAAAGGTTCTAAACTCTAGTTAAAATTATGGAGTATCGTAACTCAATTAATATACGAGTATATTCATAATTCATATGATATACATATTTACATATTGAGTAAAAATTCCACTTTAATTAACTGTATTTTCAAAAAAAAATTTAATGGGGGTGGGGGAGATAAACCCCTGAGGCCCCAATAATCAGAATCCATCGTTGACCTCCACACTGGTTTGATTTTACAACTCTTAACACTGGCCTTATGTACCAATATATGAAGTAAAAAAAATAAAGTGCGATTTCCTCCTACCCTTGAGTTTCGTTTAAGATTGTTTTTATATTGACGTACCACTTATCGTCGACTGAGAACCAAATTTTTGTCACTCAAATATTTATTTTATATAAATATGCTTGGAAATTCCATCTTTTTCAATTTGAATAATGGCGTTTGACAATTTTTATAATAAAATGGATCGTAGAAATATATTTCAAGAGAATGAATTTCTCTATTTTTAAGTATTAACATTAAATATAATACGTCTAAGATGACATACAGGCATTAACACACATATTTGTAATTTTGTAGTTACGACAGTTTAGGCCTCAACCTTCGATATCTACTTATCACAAATACATATGTACTATAAAAATCATCATTTGAAATATTTCATTTCATTTTTTAATAGCAACTTACACAAAATCTCGATTTGTACACCTAAATTACACTATCTACAATGACATGTTAATAAATAATGTGTTTGTGAAAGCATGTACACATCTATTTGGGAAATTTAATTAATAAAATGTATCTACAGACAAGCCTAGCTCAATCCTTCCAATCCTGTTTCTCGAAGAATGTAAGTACTTTTATTTTATCATTCCCCATTTTGACATAGATTTGTGAATGAAAAGGTAAGACTATTAAAATTACATTTTCCCATAAATCTTGGAATGTTAAACATGACAATAATATAACGAAAAAGTAAGGAAATTGTACTCTTTGTAAACTAGTTAAGTATGCAAATACATAAATCATTTGAATACTTTGATGATGAGAAAATCCAAATGATGTGTCTCAAATCATGATTGAAAGAAAACAAAAGCATTTCCATCAAATGAAGTATTATTTAGTTAAAAATTATTATATATTGTCCATTGACAGTCAACTTCTACCTAATAAGTAAGAAGGAGTAGATCATCAAGTGGAACTAATTTGCCTAGTATTCTTTATTCAATTATTAGTTACATATCCGTCAAGCAGTCAAACATTACATATCATATCAATATCAAGGAGCCCCAATGATGCATTTATTATCATTCCAGAGCGGGAGTCAAATAAGTCAATGCAAAGGAATCCCTTAACATCAAGCAATGAGGGTTTCATAGTTAATAATAATTAGTAGTTAATACTCATAGAAAAAATGACATAGGTTCATACCTTCAAAAGCAGGGAATACAAAGACAGAACTCCAGGGATGTTGTTGATAAAGAATGATGCAGAGTCGTTGAACAAATCAAGAACTTCGTATAACCCTATGACAGGACAGTGGCCAAACTATTATAGTGCTGTAGAAGTAGATTTATATACAAAATAATAAATTATTTACTTGAGAGTTGGAACTGTATAACTATTATTTATTTGATTCTGTATTGAATTCAAAGGAAGAAAATGAGCGTCAGTCTAAAAACAAAAACAAAACAGAGTTGGATTTCTTGCTATAAAGCCTTAAAACAAATAGTGAAACGAAGACCACGTGATCAATATTTGTACAAAATAGGAGTTGTGGCTACACTTTTTTTTTCCGCCAAGAGCGTTGAGAATTACTCCATAACTAACTACACACCCTCCATGAACTCACCCTTTTAACTGAATCAAAGAGGTAGAATCTGTGAAGGGAAGAAAACATTGTTTACGGCATAAGGAAAAATGACAAAAAATAATATATTGACGTCATCTTTGATATCATAAGAAGCGACACCTCACGGTAAAAAAAGGAACTATCTACGACCATGTCTCTCCTCAAAACTATGGGGTGCGTTTCACTACTTTGTTTTATAGATATTTTTCTTTTAAAGCTAGAGCACAACTACCAGATATATCCAAGGGAGGGAAAACAAAAGAAGAAAGAGAAAAATCATAGAAATAAATTATATTGAAGGATGTACGAATGATCATAGTATAAACTAATTATATATAGGTCGTATATATATCGTATAGATAACCATTGATGCTTACATATTGTTATACCTTATCCTATGCTTGATAGTTGATATTCATGAATCATGTACATAATAAGAATCAAACAGAAACGGAGATATCAAATACTATAATTCACTCCACCCTTTCTCTCAAATTCATCACACATTATCTAATCTAACTCAGCTATGGATGTTTCACTTGAATTCTGATTATTTTATTGAAATAATGAATGACAAAATACGGAGATCATGAAATATGTACACATCGACTATTATTATAATCGGATTGTTTTGCGTAATTATACTACAAATATATTCAATACAGATATTTCTATGGAATATTTTGAGAATTCATTATGTATTGGGTAAATATAATAAACTTTTTGGTACAAAATGGAATTGTGGTTGGTAGGATTGTTAACTTCCTCATTCATATTAGTATTACATTCATTTTCCTTCGTTGATCAGCAGCTCAAGTGTCAAATGGAACTGCTTAAGTAAATATACTATTTAAAGATATGAAGCAAAATATGTATATACAACTATTATTATCAGATACAAATCGGTTAAGAGATATATTATGAAGTTTATGTTTTAAAATTTTATCAGGTCAGTACATCTTTGTAAAACATTGTTTATGAGCATAGTTTTAACGATTTATGGATTATAAATATTTAAGGAAATCTTTTTTTTTTAAATGATGAAGCTTTTTTTTCTGACGTTGCCACAGATTCTGCTATTGTGCAAAGGTTGAGTGAATTTATATGCAAGGTTTCTTTCGTTTCTTTCCTTAAATTGAAAAATGGCCTATTTGAGCGGCTAGAGGGAATTAGATGACATAACCCATAGGCCATAGCCCATAGGGTAGGAAATTCTCTATGGAAATCCCACTTAATACAATAGAGGTTATTATACTTTCTTATAAAAGGTCATTATAAAAATATATCTTTCTCTGTGACGTCATAAATTGTATCTTCGTTGGGGATTCAATGTTGATATTTTTCCTAGATAAAATTGACAAATTAATAATAAACCTCGATAAAACTTCATCAAATGGCTTTGTGAATAAAAATACTACTTGATGCTAATCATAAACAGCTATATTTTAGTTAAATCAAAGTTATATGTTCTGAAAATTCCTAAAAAATATTTATATTTGTACAATATTTTTAGTTTTTTTTAATAATCAATTAGAGAGGATAAAAGTAGAATAGTTAAACAAACATATCTTATTCTTTCTATTATCATAGTTAATTTTTGTCTATTAAACAAAAATAAAATTATATAACGATATGATATCATATTTTTATTACATATTAGGGGCCTATATATAATAAATCAATGCAATTGAGCTATAAAAATTTGATAGATAGTAAGGTTTAATTGCTCTTATTTGTTGATCCCACTTTGACCTCTATTAGTTCACAAATCACAAACCATTAAAACACGTAGTTTGTTCACGTTTTTGCTGAGGCAATACGGTATTGCCAGTAACTTCCCAACACTGGATGGTAGTTACTAAGAAATTATCCGTTTTCTGCTCCATTGTTCATAAATATTTGCAATTCAAACCATACAGTTTTTGGGCCAAAAAATTTGTCAAACTGCTCATATCGAGTATTAGATATTATACGTATGAAGTTATAAAGTTACATACTATTTCAGAAAATATTTAATTAAAAGTTTCTGTAAATCCCATTATTTGACCACAAATGTAAAAATTATTTTATATCAAAATATGGCTTCTAAATTTATATGGTATTTTTTTTTTTTTTTTTTTTGGCATTCAACTTCTATCCATCTTATTATTTATTTGTCTTATTACAGTTAAAAGTTTTTTCTATAATTCCCTTGATTTCTAGTTTTTTTTAATAATTATTATTATTCACCGTTCATTAATATGTTATTACATAAAATCGGAGCTAATGCGTAGATACAGATATATGAATAAACATTATAGTTTAAATTTTAGCTTCGGGGTTGAACTTACATCAAAATTCTAGGCTTTGTACATTTAAAAGTAAAATCTGGATAAAAATACAAAAGTCAATCAGTTTGTAAAAATAGAATAAAATTCATATATCAATGGAAAATTAAAATTTCAACGACACATTAGAAGAAAAAATAAATAACCAAGCAATCAAAAACATAAAATGGATTAAAATGGTTGGTAATTTTTTTTTTTTTAAATTCCTTTCATGTTATGGTGTTGGAAAGAGGGAGTTGGGAAGTATTTAATCCCTCTCCCAGCCATCGTCCAGGAATCGTCATTTCCCAGAGAAGGTATTTTCAGGGATAAAGCTATATATCTTGCTGCAACTACCAGTAAAATACTCCTCAATTCGTAGGGATGTAGCGGCTCGTACGTTGTCATCTTCTGGTCAATAAGAGCATTTGCATTGAGAATGGCGAACTCTATTGGAATCGCCATAGCTCATCGACAGCACGCTCGAGAGTTATTCACTTGAACTTGATGTGTGTACGTCCGCGCCTCGGTGATTCCTAGAGAAAGAAATATAATATATGTATATGGATTTCACCAATAAGACTCCTAGGTTAGATGGAGTAATTGTAATACTATAAAGTTTACTTATACTTAATCAGTCTAACCAATTAAAGGCACATAAAAAATAAAATAAAATATTGCTTTAGCATCTGAGGTAGTCCTGCGTTCTCCCAGTCTAAAAAGGTATTATCCAAGCACTCAACGTGAATTTTGAGAGGTCTTATAAAATGTTGACCGCTTGGCATTCCACAAACGTATAGACTGTCGAATTGAAGATTTTGCCACAGACTTTACACGATCTTGTGAATCTGATACAGTCCGCGGAGATCTGGAGTTGGGCCGTAAACTTCCTTCCATCATTGATTTTTGCTAAAGTCCTTAGCAAAAAATATAGTTTATTTTGATTCCTAAACTTTTTTGATATTTTTTTCTCAGGTAATGCTATCAAATAAAGTGAAGGCTTAGTAAGATGATATTACAACGACTTTGAAAGTGTTTAAAACTATATTTAAGGAATAAAAATCAAGAATAATGAGGTTTTTCCCTATATTGGACATCGTGTATAAAATGGCATTGCAGTTACTGTATAGAGAGTTAAAAATTATAATATGTTCAGCGGTCACTCAACACATATTGTCCCAAATATGGGACAAACATAAATCGAATATTAATATTAATTACGTCTACAAAATTAAGGAAAAACACAAATTAACTACCTATTATATATTAATAACTGTTTTATTTAAGTCATAATCATTTGAATAATTTAATCTTATAAAAATCATTGTGTATAAAAAATAAAAATACTTCAGCATTTTGATATTTTACGTCGTAAATAATTTACTCTTCAAGTCAAAATTATCTCTGCCCATCCCCAAGGCTATACCAATTATTCGTATGGATTTTTATATCTACGTATTAATAGCTCATTATTTATCAATCCTGAACCAATATGCCTCAAAAACGGTACCCTATGCAAGTAAAGGTTAATAAAAGGTAGGTCGAATGTCCTCCGAGATCTCCGTCCCTACTCTCAACGTTCTGTATAAAATTCGAAAAACTACTTTTTAAGATTGATATTAGATAAATACAGTCTAAGACAGTATTCCCCATGTAGGGGTTGCTACCCCTGTGGAGGTCGCTGGACTCAACGGGGGTCGCGAGATGATTTCCAAAAATGAAGAATATAATTTATATTTACAATATTTTTTTTTTCTTTATTGTATTTAATATATTTTTGAATATTATGTTGAACTCAAATCATTATTTTTGATCAATATAGTTAAATAACTTATATTATTTTCCTCCGAGTTGAACTTTATAGGTATGATATGGCCTTTAAGTCATATATTTGCATAAAATGTAATCCGAATTTTAGATTAATTTCTCAATAAGGGTTGTAGGGGTCGCGCATTGTCCATCCGCATATTTTAAGGGTCGAACTAAAAAAGTTTGGGAAACAATGGTCTAAGACACATACCCCATAATATGTTAACACTCTGCAGGTTTGTAGATTTGCAAACGTTTAGACGTCAAAGTTCTCATATATTTAGTTGTTGGTCAATATTTAAGCTTTCAAAGGACCATTGTAGGAATTTTTTATGATATTAAAGCAATACCTAATATTGAAAATTACATCTCACATTTATTATATTGCATTTTTATTTTGATCGAGCATGAAAAACAGTCAATATTTGTTCATATAGATACTTTTTTAATACATATAACTATTGTGCCTTTCATAGAGATATTCCAGCACAGTCAGGGGCATTGCAACCGGGGGGGGGGGCACACACCCATGGAGTATCAGAGTAGGAAAAATAGAATTTTACTCGGATTTTTTCATTATTTTTGTAGTAACATAAAATAGAAATGGAGGCATTTCAAAATATACCTTTTTCCAGTCAAATGACTTTATAAATAGATAGAATTCTAATAAAAACCCTCAACAATTGAGGAAAATTGATACAAAAGGTCATTAAAAAGAACAACATTACATTCAATAAAAAGTCATTATTTATAAATTAAAAAAAAGCCTTTAATGACTTTTGGGAGAGATTGAAAAGGCCAAATATATATATTTTTTTTAAAGTCACCTCATATTAGAGTTAAAAAAGATATCATATTCACCCTTCCCCCTCCAAAGAAAAATCTCAGCCTTGAGTTCAGTTGCATGAACGGCATGAATCATGATTGAGACGATGAAAGTGTTGCACATTTATTGAAATAAATTGTTTGTATTTTTTAGTTGGCCAGTTTTTTGGAGTTGGTAATCTGAGAAATGAATTTTTATTATTTAACTATCAGAGTAGTCAACTTTCTTTCCTCATACACTCAGCTCTTGTTGGACTCAGAGGTAGAATTAATGATCGACATCGGAGTAATTCTTGTACTTCCTTCTCCCCTCTAGTCATAGCTACTTGTAACAGATCTAATGAAAGGCATGACAGCCAAGCTGGTCTCCTCCAAAACATTCTCCAAATTGTCAGGGTTGCCATGTCTATTTTTGTTTTTTTAACATACCCAAAATACACACGATTTTCATCACTATGCGATTTATTCTAAAACATAAATAATGATACCGAAGAGGGTTCTCGTACAGATTTTTACCTGATAAGAACAGATACTATCTTTTGATTGTTTTTTGGCATTTTGACTACAGAATGATTACAGCATAATGATTACTTTCTTCTTATATTTAATAGGTGCTTAATTTATTACATTATTTGATGAATTCTTACAGGGAAAACCATGCTTGAGCAGGGATAGTATTATGACTGATAAGTTCATTTATAACTTAAAAACCTGTTTTTATCGTTGCTTAACCCATGTATGTAATTCCTAATAATCCTCTTCATCAATAATGAATCTGGGATTTTGAAAGATATTTCTTATTATATAAATATTGAAATTATAATTGTGAAATCAAAGTCTTATTGCAAGTGTCATTTAACCACAATTTTTAAGAGTGGAAAAAATATCATTAAGGTTATATTTTTAAATATTTTATGTACAATGTACATACTCAATTTGTTCAACAGAAGTGTGTGAGTCACTAATTTGTGAGTCTAAAATAAACTCATGTCTTTATGAGAGTTCAAAGTTCGAGTGAAGTTTTAAGTCTTTAATGCAAAGCTCAAGTCAGGTTTAAAGTTAATAAAAACTAATGCCCTGTCAAGTCGCAAGTCAAAGTAGCTATGGTTAATAACAAATGATATAGACCCCTTAGAATCATTTCTTTATTAGTTACAATACATATTTTATGACGACTTTTCCTAAAAAAAGTTATGGACGTAACATGAGTTGTCCCATAAACGGGCATCATAACAGCACGTGCCACCAGCCAATGGAAAGATGCAAAGTACATAACTGATTTACATATTGACACAACATCCCCTATTGATGAAAAGTAAGGTTAGCTAGAAAACACAGGGTCCATAATAAAGTCTGGGCAATATGAAAAAAATGTGAACCTTAGCAGTTAATAGAGTAAAAGAAAACAAATGACGTCAGTGGATGAAGAAAATATTAAAATTCACTACATACAAATATCATAATTTTCAAATATTATATCAGTTATTAAATAAATATAGATCTTCTGTGAGGAAAAAAATTTATAATTCAAGAATAAACATGGTGAGTATCCATATTCAAATAATATTTGTACATTAACTCATAAGTGTAGATTTTGTGCTTAAACACCCCTCTATACTATTTTTATTCCAAATTTGTTACAGTCATCAAATCTAAGAAGAACTTGTGCCATTTCAAGCTGCTTTAGTCCTAAGGGAGTTTCATATCATCGCTTTACAAAAGATCCAGTTATTAGTACAATTTGGATTTTGCAGATGTAAAGGGGGTAAAAATTCGATTCAAATACATCTCGGATTTTCCAACGTCATTTTTCCCCAGATGATTTTGAAGGAGACAATAGGTCTTTATACCTATCTCAAAAATTGATGTATAGAATATTTTATAACTACTCGCTTAATCAATGTGTATTGGATTTTTTTTTTCTCAAGACTACGAGCTCTTGAAGGAGATAATTATCATCCCTCCTCGTTTGACTTCATTCAAATACTTATAATTTTAATTATCGAAAAAAATCACAATCTCCTCATAAAAAAACCTGTTGTTCAAATGGAGGACGAGTTGGATCAAACAAATGATACATTTATAACTCAAGAAGTTGTTGAATATTATACTGACAACAATTCTTAAGGTAGTGATATTGACAATCAGCTCTTGCCGTCAAATTATTAATATATAATGATGTTTCTCACTATGTTTATTATTAATTAATATTAGATGTAAATTACATAGGTATATCTTATCATATTCAATATAATTGAAGTATTATTGGAAGATTATATAGTGAATTTCAATGTCTTGTTCGCCCACTGACGTCACTTGTTTCCTTTTATGCTATTCACACACTAGCATACTAAGGTTCACTTTTTTTTTGTATTGCCAAGACCTTGAGAAGACATCGGTATTTTTTTTATATCCTGTCCATTAGGAATGTCATACAATTTTGTTATTTGAAAAATAAATTGCGTCTCATCATTGTAGTAAGAAAAAACATGTATTTGAATGAAAATAGTGATCAAATGTATTTTTTACTTCAAAATATTTATGATACACTTTAAATAGGTTTTTATAGCAACTTTGTCTTTTCATGGTACATGTTGACACTTGTATGGAATTTCCCCATATGTATTTGTTCTATCTCTAAAAAAATAAATATCGACTAAACATTCGAGCTGAAGAGAATATAAATTTTCCATTATTTTGAGAAAATTTTACGTTATGATGCATGTCTAAGAGGTAAAGTTCCTGTATTTTCAAAATCGATAGTTCACCCAACTATTAATTATAATATCAGACATCCCTATTCACATTTATAAGTAGATATTACATCAGTTGCTATAGATGTAAACATAAAATGAAGACAGCTAAACGAGTTTATATAGATCAATTATATAATAATCCCACACATAATAAATTAAGAGACCATATAAAGTAAAAGTTCTCCATAGGAGCGCAATAATTATATTTAAAAAAAACAAAGATACAACACCGACATAAAAAAAACACTGGTATAAAAAAATAATACATCAAAATGTCGGCAAATTAATATCATTAATAGGACTTAGGCCGACAATTCAATCGCCAACTTTGCTTTTACAAGAATAACAAAACATTAAAAAAAATTATTTAAACTATAAAGGACCAACTTGATTTGTTTTATTAAATGATTTGAAATTAAATGCGGTTGAAGATTCCTTGTATTTTCGGCATAATTTTTATATCGCGTAGGATAGGGGTTCACTATAAGAATGAATGTGATGTGTTAAGATCTTGGCTCATCTCATCTTTTACTGAGAGGGATATTGAGCTTCTCATTTAGTGTCTATTAAAATATCCCCCTTTGAGCTCGAATTTAGAATTTTAAATGTACTAGATGTTGAGTGAATGATTTAAAGCTCATCGTGGTCACCTCCAGACTTAGCCTCAGCACCATCAACACCATCAGATTCCAAGAACTTGGTGAAACCCTCAAGAGTACGCTCACCATTGTAGTTGACAACTTCGTTACTTCCCTTCTTGAATAATTTGATGGTAGGGAATCCAGTGACCTTAATAGATTCAAGCTCATTGGTAGTAGAGTCCATCTTTGCAATAACAATATCTTCCTTGTCAGCAAAGTTTTTGCCCAATTCTTCCCAGATGGGAACGAGTTGCTTACAATGTCCTATAGAAATAAAAGAAAGAGTTAATAATTGCAAACCCATCATCAAGTGAGATACAACTTACCACACCATGGAGCATAGAATTCAACAAGAACATTCTTGTCCTTATTCATGGCAACTTCTTCGAAATTCTTTCCAACCAAGACCTTGACATCTTCCTTGTCCCAATCTTCTGGAACTTCTTCAGATAACAAGTGTTGTTTAAGAGTACCATCAAAGAAGGATTTGATAAAAGCTCTAATGTTGGATTCAGTTATTTCAAGGTTGTCAGGACGGAACTTGGACATATCCTCTTCAAGCTTAATCAATCTCATGGTTGGTAATTCATCTTCTTTAACACCAAAGAATTCAAGAATTCGTTTGTGATCCTCTTCATCAGTATCAATGGTAACGAAAAGCATTTTTCCCTTGTGGTCCTTAGCAATGGGGTTCACCATCTTGACAGTCTGGTCAAAAGCTTCAGACTTTCCACTCATGAAGAAAAGGATATGGTTCTTGATTTCGCCAGAGAAGATCTTTTGTGCGCTGTCATGGTTGAACTCAATGACGGAAGGCAAGGCATTGGTGGAAATGAAAGCAGAAATGGATTCCGCTGTGAAGTCATCCGTTTTATCATTGCGTCCCTCATCGAACTTCTTGAGAAGGATGACGGCAGAGTCTCCCTTTATTTCGTATTCGGCGAAGACTGCGTCTTGAGAAGAAATTAAAAGGTTTCGTCATCCATGGAGAGGGCGGCGTCCAAGTAGGCCTTAGCAGCATCACTCTCCACATCCTAGCAAAAGAAAAGTAGTCAAAGCCACACTCCCTTATTCAATCCTTCTTACCTTGAAGAGACCCAAAACAGCCACCTTCACATCCTTGGTGGCGTCCTTCACTTCCTCCACAGTCTTGAGGGTGGCGGCCGGGGGTCCATTCTTCTTCTCCAACCAGGCAATGATCGTGTCTGCAGTTCTTCCTCCGTTGTACTCCACAGGCTTTCCGTTACGGAACAACTTCAAAGTGGGGTATCCGCGAACACCGAACTTTTCAGCCAACTCTCCTTCTTCTGTGGCGTCCACCTTGCCCAGCATGATGCTACTCTCCTTGTCGGCTAACGCACCCGCAGCCTTGGCAAACTCAGGGGCAAGAGCCTTGCAGTGACCGCACCATGGAGCATAAAATTCCACCAACATGAAGTCGTGCTTTTCGATGGCAGAATCAAAGTTCTTGGTAGTCAAAACCAAAACTCCTTCATCCTTGGTAATTTCGTCTTCGCCGTAACATGTTGCAGCTAGGCACACCAAAAACACACCCAAAAATCGGTTCATTTCTAAAAATAAGGACAAATTAATGAGAATCTCTTTCTAAGTACCTTGGTACTAAAGCAGCGTAGGAATGGAATGGAAGAAAGGATGAAGAGAGGAAAAGAAAGGACTTACTCAAACTCCACACGTACAATCACTTAGAACTTGTAGAGAAGACTGATCACTTTTCCTATTTAAAAGGAGTATTTTTACTTTGATGCGTTGACGTGGCTCTATTTGAGGCAGAAGAAGGCAGCGGGTACACACTTTAACTTCATGCAACATGATTGGTTACTCATGCCACCGGCTTCTTGAAGCGTTGGCGAATTCTTATTCGATCCGCTAGTGTTAACGTCACCTTTTCTTTTTTCTTTTCTACTTACTTCTGACTTCCTTCCAACTGATATACAGCGGGAAATTTCAAATGTTATTTACATTTCCAATGCCTTTAAGACTGTTGAAAAGTATGTAGGAGGTACGTATTATTTGCTCATACCTTTTGTCACAGTTTTAATATATTTTAAATAATGTAACTAATATGGCTGTGACTCATAATTGTGATCTTTTTGCTTCAAAATTATGTCATATAATATCATCATTATTTAATGTGAGTATTGAATTTAGGGATTCTTTCTTTAATAAAGATATTCTATCTACAAAAAATGAACACATTTCCATTAAATCTTAATTAAACTCCATCAAATGGTTAATAAATAAAAAAAGACGCAACACTTACATTGAATACTACTTCATGTAAATGATAAATAGTTATATTTCAACTAAATCAAAGTAATATGTACTGAAAATCCATAATAATGCCTAGATTTGTACAATTTTTCTTTTGTTTTATATCGATTAGGAACGAGAAAAGTAGGATATTCTTTCGATTGTTTTTGTTAATTTGTATCTGAAATATGTAAATGAGATGGTATAACGATGTAATAACACATTTTTAATACATTTTAGGGTCAGATATAAAATAAAACTAGGCCATAGATGGATAGACTTTTGATTGACAATAAAAGTTTAAGTTATTTTATTTGTTGGTCCCATTTTGACATCCAATATCTCGGTATTTTGCTTAATTTTAATAAAAAAAAAAGGGATTGCATTGTTATACAAATTGTTTGTTCAGGGCCCCAAAATGACCCACATCACTAACGATGCTCACGTCACCTGGGAATGCTCTAAAAAGCATACAATCCAAAAAATATCTATACTTACCATTATATTATAGAAATTAGGAAGTGAATATAGGGGATCATTTGATGTATTTTCTCTCATAATTATCAGAGCTTTGTTTACTTTTACTTGTGGTAAAAAAAGTATATTCTGGAAGGTTCATCATCGGAAGGCAAGTATCAAATTTTGGGGATGTACTAAAATTATTAAGACCTGGTTAGGGAATATTAATTGTAGTACTTAATACATCAGCAAGGTATTATGTAATTATTCTCAAATATTGATTCATGAAGATAAGTTGCATTTCCTTTACACAGAAAAGGGGAAAATTGTACGCCATGCGTACAGACTACACAGGTATTAAAATTCTACGTTATAAACATCTTATGTATTTTTTTCCCAAGAACGGTCTTGAATGCTATCTTACGATGAAGTGAAAGTACCTACCTACAGACTCCTTTGTCTTGAAGAAACTTAACATCTATTCAAAAAGAAAAGAAAACAAGTTGTATAAAGCATATGATCTGAGTAATCTTTTAAAGCCTCCTGAGCCTACGTAGGTAATATTGTGCAAAGTTAATATTAAGGAATACATGCACATAAAGGTACAATATAATGTATTTAAGAATAAATTCGGGTAATAATTGGGCTTGCTCCAATTGGATTGATATTATTTCACTCAAAAAATGTCGAAACTCTCATTGTGAAGATTAAAAGGGGTAGAGTAGGGATCGGTAGCCTTTTACACTCAAAGATCCATTTGAACCCCTTTACTAGGTGAGAGCCTTAAACATTTTTTTACATCTAACTATCAAACTATCACCGTTTTTATTGATTTCAACATTCTTTTTATTTTAACTTTAAGATTTCCTCTTAAAAAACTAATAAAAAAGGCCGAGTTAAATATCTCTTTCAAATGATGAAAAAGTTGCACTTAAATTATAATGATACATGTAGCTAGCAAACAAAAAATGTTTTTAGGTGTCATCCTGTGGGTCTTTTGAGACGTGCATCGGAGCCTTGGCCGGAATTTAAAAAAAACAGTAATTTACTTAATGAAATGTTACTATTTACTTAACCCCATCCCAGAGCTGCAGCATCAGGATGAAAGAGTCGTGAGTTGCCAG
Source organism: Lepeophtheirus salmonis (assembly GCF_016086655.4). NCBI lineage: Eukaryota > Metazoa > Arthropoda > Copepoda > Siphonostomatoida > Caligidae > Lepeophtheirus > Lepeophtheirus salmonis. The sequence goes on along the minus strand of NC_052135.2, from coordinate 6,120,306 downwards.
CCCCTGGGCTACTAGGTTGATCATAGAATTACACTAGGTATAGCATTATATTAATTTTTTATTGTATGCGTTACAATAATTAACATCATAATGATAATATACGGATTACCAAAAACATATAAAACCAACGAGGATTGAATCAATGTACACTTTTTTTTAAAACAAAACGTTCAACATATGATTGTATTTGGGCCTGTCTTCAATGAACATCTTATGAGACTATCAGATAGATTTGAGCAAAAGCAAGTTGTTAAATGTAATATTAGAATTGCTTGATAAACGGGTATGTATTACACTAATAGAAAAACCTATTTTCAGTTATACACAGTGCATATCCAAATTTAGATCCATAATATATAAATACATTGAATACTGTCCTTCGAGAGCTTTCTTCTGTTCGTTACGTCATAGCTTCTTTTTAAAGAAGCAAGAATAATAAGAACCATGGAATCAAGATGGTTTAATTAAAGATTGACTCTTTTTAACTGAAAATAATTACTAAATCAAGGTAAATACAATTTTTATTCATAGATTCGTATTTTTTGTGTCAGTCCATCCGTACTGTTGTTTTGAGATAAAGTATTTTTTATAACTTTAAGGAGGATAATTTGTCTATTGACGAGAAAATGTCATCAGTCATCCTTGATGCCATTACATATCTGATTTATTTAATGTCACCTGAAAATACATTAATTAAATAATATGTCAAGGAATATAGTACTATAGAAAACTCTCATTCTAAAACAACAAAAAGATAGTATGTTTCTCTTGTCAGGTATTCATTGATCTAGGTGTAATAAGTTTTAATGTTAAATACATATTTTTCTTGTCTAATTAGGTTCAAATATTAATCGAGTTCAGTATCGTGCATACTATCTAGGAAAGTATTCTTGATATTTAAATACACATATATACTTCAAATATTTGAAGAATAAAATATCTAAAAAAAATCATTTATAACACAAATACTCATTTGTAACCAGGTGGATGGATATGCATACTACATAGTATCTTTTTAGCATATATTCAATGTTGAAAATAAGTAAATATCGTAGTCATCTTATCATTGATGCCCTAAATTGAATCATAGGAAACGCCATCTTACGGATTCAAAGTTGACATTTTTGTTACACAAATCTTGAAACTTCGTCAAATTAACTTCATAAATAAAACAAAAAAAGGAAACTTAACACCTGCATAGAGATATTTGAATATAATCAAAGTAATATGTACTGATAATCACTATGAAATATCTAATATGGCAACTTTTTTTGTGTGGATCTATTAGGGACAAGAAAATTAGGATAATTACAGAAAATATCTTATTCTTTCTATTGTAATAGTTAATTTACAATATGGAAATAAGATTGTACTAGGATATAATAATAGTTTTTTTATTTTTGATTGATTTTAACGTCAGATCTATAATAAAGCTAGGCCATAGAAGGTTAAATCGTTGATTTGCAGTCTAGTAAGGTTTAAGTTATTTTATTTATTGATCCCATTTTCATTCAATAAGTTCACTATTTTCTTTAATGTTAATTATAAAAGGGATTTTATTGTTATCCAAATTAGTTTTTTAGGCCCCAAAATGGCAGACATCAACAATGCTGACGTTACATGAAAACAGTATTGTCATGTTAAATTTTATGCGTTAAAGAATATAACCAATTCAAGGCAGAATCGAATATCGAATCTCTATTCTTAATGATATGACGAAAGATGGAATTCCTAACATTTTCATCACTGCTGAAGCATATAGCATTTTTATGTATAATAATTCTTTTTATATATGTATTTAAAAAGTATTTTTGCTCTGGTCAATAATATGTGGTCTCAGAAACGCTCCTGGTGTAATAAGTTAAGTAATAACTACTACTTATCGTTTATTATAGGATGTCTTCATATATCCTTGTTATAAACTACACATTGTATCGGCATCAGGCGTGTTCAAGCAAAATAGGCTTTATGTACATTTACGATCAGCTAGTTTCAACAACAAACGGCTAAGAAATCGGCCTAAATATATTTAATGGTTTGTAGCTTTAGGGGTTTATTTTTTTAGGGTTCCTTTATATATCATTTTCTAAGTTTCAGTGGGACAATTGAGGTTGTTCCAACAAAAATTAATAATATTCAATCCATGAGGCTGTCTAAAAAACAAAAAAATACATAAAACTTCTATTCCTAAAAAAAGATTCTTAATTAAAGAAAAACTTTTAAAAATATTATTTTTTCTGAAAAGACTAAATTTGAATGATAAATGACCCTTTTTCGCCCACCTTCTCCTTGCACCCCCTCTGCGGACGTCTCTAACATAAAAATTATAAAAACATTACACCGCACCTGATGTTATCTAACCATTGCCAGGGACTAACTTTATAAATACCCATACTTTAGTAAGCAATACATGTTTATTAACTTAAACCAATTCAACATCCTCCCACCGATCCTCATAAAAATATCTAGAACCAATCATTTAAATTTGAATATATGCATGTCTTATAAGGAAAATAAACTTTGCTTAAATTATGTTTTACCAAAAAGTTTTTTTTTTTTAATCATAGCAGACACATTTTTTATTCCCTAAAATAATAAATAAATGTTTCAAGTGTTTGTTTCATGTAAAAAGTCATCCTTCTTCTAATATGAAGCCTAGATTAGCCTGCAATAAGGTTGATCCAACCCTTGATGTGCTGTGAGCTTTTACATTGAAACTTTTAATTTGAACATAATTAATTTACACAGCTAAATTCGAACCTATAATTTTGTGTACATATTTCTGACATTACTAAAAATTGGTTAAAATTTGTAAACATCAGCTAAGCTTTCCAGCTATGTTTGGGTGGAAATCTGGAACATCTATCTGAAAATCAGCTACGCTGTCAACACTGATCTGTATGTATTTGGTGTATCAAGACCAAAGAGCTCCGCTAGGGGTACTATACATTTTACAACACTTGGATCAAATGCTATGAATTGCTACAAAACTTTTAATAGTCTGGATTTACATATTTATTATGTAAGTAAATGTATCACAAAGCCCATGAAGCACAACTATAAAGAGTTCCAGCTGATATTTATTTTATGGGTCTAAGTTATTGACAAACAAATAGAAATTGAGGTCGATAATAAATAATGATTAATTAACAACTAATTACATTTATTTATAACATATAATGATTCATTTATATGTATCTTGTATGGGCATGCATGATTTAACAACATTAGTAAGTCTAGTGTTGGATCGGTCTAAATAACTAACAAGATTGCAGTCCTATCAGTCCGGTCCTATTTAAATTTGTCAGTTCGAGGACCGGTCATCATCAGTCTTTTATGGTAACTGCAACAGCTGAAATGACGGAGTTGCTACCTCTATATCATTTCAGTTGGGGAAAGTTTCATCATAACCTTTTTTTCTTTGTTTTTATATTATTTGATCCTAGCTAGGAGTGAAGAAAATAAAATGATAGCTAAGACCGTAGGAGACAAAGTCCTTAGAACCGAAATGGTCAAAAATACTGACCCCCCCCCCCAACTCGGGGGGAGATTGGATAAGGAAATCAGTCCTAGGATCAATCCAACACTAGTTGTTGAAGTTTCATCATTTCTTCTTTAAAAGAGACAAGATACACGAAGTTTAAAGTAGGAGGTGTGTGGCTAGAACCTATTATTATTTGTTCTAGCTATCATTAATTATTTTCTTCGTTTTTATATTCTTCAATCCAAGGTAGGAGTAGGAATAAAAAGATAGGACTGACCAATCGTTTTATAGGGCCATTGAATTGTAAAACAAACATCGGACCCATAAAAAAAAAAGACTTAAAAGTGGGTGGGGGAAGGACACAAAAGGAAATCGGGTACTGAGGAGGATGTATACAAAACATACGTTTATCAATATATTTAGTGCCGTGTCAGTCCATATTTAGATCTGAATACGTCAGTCCCGTCGAGTTCAGACCTAAAACTTATAAAGATCGGTCCTTGATGGTATAACTCAACTTTACTTCTTCTTGTTTTAATTTCTTCTATTACTGTCAGTCCACAGGACCGGTCCTAAGGACTGATAGGACCGGTAATAATAAGGACTGACACAACACGAAGTATAATATTTTGAGGAGAAAAATAGATATATTATACGTGTACTTATTAGTTATTACCTTGTATTATATTATGTATGTACGTGGCAATAAACCGTATATTTATCATTTCTATGAGATACATAGGTCTATGTCAAACAGTTGGACATCTTTGAAGAAAAAAAAAAGATACATCGTATGTTTTTCATTATGTAGGTAGCTTATGATACTTTTTGACAACAAATGTGTCTGTTTACTTACATAGGTATATATTATCTACTCCATTTTAAGTAGATTACCATCTACGAATACCCCTACATATAAGTATATAAATATTATTATAGAGTCATTTCTAAAATGATTAAACTATTTTTAAGTAAGGCACATGTGACGATTTTTTATTAAGTGTATAGTTTTTGATGATAAGAAATAGTCTGTCTTTCTCACCATTTACTCCCCATGTGTTTTCTTAATCCATGGACCATGAGTAATATATGTATAATAGAGGTGGAGTTTCTCTAGAACTACGTCTATGACATTTACAAAAATACATTTCAATATAATTATTGGATTAGATATGTGGCCAGTCAACACAAAAGCAAGCTAGAATTTTTTTTTGGGTACATTTAGTGCTGTTTCAGTCACTATTTATTTGGGTTTAGGACTAGTCCCCATCAGTCCTTGAGACTGGTTCTTAAGACCTTCAGACTCCCAATACTAGAACTGATTAAAAAAGAAGAAATCAAGTTGATTGATGTCATCAAAGACCGTACTTAATCAGTTTTAGGACAGATATGCAAAACTGAACTGGACGAGACTGCATTCTTCAGACCTAAATAAGGATCAACACAACACTAGGTACATTGTATAAGTTTGCCTGCAAGCCCTACTTTCTCTTTCTATCTCGAAATTGGTGATAGTTGAACTTCAATCATCGCAACCTTTTAATATTAAGGAAATAACTTTGCAAAGTAAAGAATATAGGATCTCGACTTTTTTGAGACTTTGGGACAATTAGTTCTCTGGAGGATCATGAAAGTAAATGGAAGGTGTCATATTGTGGAAGAGGTTGTGAGTCGTTCCGTGGACTGAGGGTTGAGGTCTGAGGGGATTTCTTCTCATTAAGTATTTTACTACGACTTTTTCTTGTATCCAACAGGAACTATTACTGTATAATTACGGGATATACGTAATAGGTATCATGGAGAAGAACTTCCATGTCTTCAAATCCATTAACTCCTGAAACAGAAAATTACTATAAACATTCATAAATAGAAATATACCCTTACAAACTCCAGTGGTTGTCTGAATCTACTAGAAAACTTATTCGAGCAATGGTGATCGATTGAGTCGCGATCCCTCTCATCCAATAATATAATCTTCGCTTTGAATTTCCTTATTATTAAAAGGTTTCGATGATTGAATTTCAACTATCCGCTGTTGCTATATCCTAGTTCGAGATATAATTTTTTCTAAGAATTGAGTGTGAATTACATTTGTGTTCTTCAAAAAATTATTATCATCCATTTCTATCAACAAATTATTCTGAGTAGCCCTTTTGGATGTGCAGCAAATTGCACTTACAGTTGGCAAAATTGACCATAGCTTTCAAAGAATTAGAAATTGAATTTGAAAGTCGAATAGTGTCGGTCTTTATTTTTGTTCAAGATTGCCTTCAACATATAACCTATAAAGTTTGGTCCTTGATGACGTCACTCAACTTTATTTCTTCTTTTTTTAATCAGCTCTAGTACTTAGAACCCCAAGGACTGACACCCTAAGAACCGGTCCTAAGGTTTAAATGATTATAAACTATAGCTAAAATACTTGGTATTAGTATCTTAATTTACTCCACGAATTTGAATAATTACCATATAATTAATTCAAATATGTCAATAAAATAATGACCTGGTTGTATAATATATGAAGTAAAAAAATAAATGTGGATTTTCTCCTTTTCTTCGTTTTTGTTCAATATTGGGTTTTTATGTTGGTTGACGCACCATATATATAAGATTGTATTTCCTTTAGAATGAATATTATTATTTATATTAAAAACACACGACCCAGTTCAAAGATTACATTATTATACATAGATAAGAAGAAGATATTCATTTTCATATCTTACTTCAAGTGTAATTATTTATATCATATTTGAAGCATTTTATTATTTATGAAATTTTATCTATTATTACTCATTTTGTTGTAATAACGGGAATAATTTCTTACTTAGAGCTGAAAATGTTATAAGATATCAGCATAAGATGACATTTTTTTAGCAATTACATTTTTTGATTAGCTTTTTTTTTTTTAAAGGTCCGATATTGCACTCATGTTCTCAGTAGGGGTATTATCGGTAGTGTTGGGTCGGTCTAAAAAAACTAAAATCTGATCCTAATAAAATTTGTCAGTCCTTAGTCAGTTTAAAGTAGGGGATGTGTGGCTAGAGTGTATTATTTTACGTTTTAACTTTCCTTAATTATTTTCTTTGTTTTGATGTTCATCAATCCTAGCTAGGAGTGAAGAAAATAAAAAAACTAGCTAACGTCATAGGACTGAAAGACCGACTAATCGGTTCTTATTACCGTTCAGTGGTAAAAAATATCGAACCAATAAAAAAAGACTGAATTAGGAAATCAGTCCTGGTACCGTTCCAACACTATTATTTAGATAATTATTAAATTATTATATATATTGAACTCAATTTGATTTTAAGCGGAGGTTTTGTACTCTACAGAGTGTCCTTACTCATTAAATAATATTATAATTCGGGGAGTTGTATTATTTTGCCCCAAGACTCTCTCTTGCTTTGTTTATAAACAAATATAATTAAACATTATCGTTCTACTAATAGTCACCCAAAGTCACTCTAATCCAATCCCCGCATCAAACAATAAACCCGTTATTATGGCAGCACCGGTGATATGATATGTAAGAATCGTGGTTATAAACAAACGATTGTATCAAGAAGTAAACATATGTATCAAATTTCGCTAATCGTATCCTATAAATAGACTCATTTACGCTAATCACATTCGTTCACATTTACAACTAAGAAAAAGTTATTTTTCATTTTTATATTTATATAAATAATTATGAATAAAGCCCTTACTGTGAAGAAGAGAAATAAGTTAATTACGAATGTGAAATTCTTAAATATATCAAAACGTCCTAAAATTTAATTCAAATTATGTATATATTTTTTGTATGCATATTACACGAATGCATAGGTATATATATATATATATACATACAAAGTTAGTAAAATGTTGAATTTGACACCACTTTATAATACTTTTTCTTTTTATTAAGCTCTGTGTTTCCTTGAATTTCATATTTAGAATATATGTACATGCTATGTAATTACATTAAAGTTCTTAATACAATAATAAACGATACTGTTAAAATTCATTTTAAACTCTTGATAAAAGATCCCGAATAAAGTTTAAGAATAAATCAAAATCATAAATCAATATTTATTATTCATTATATTACTTTTTAATCTATAGTTGATATAGTTATTATGTTTCAAATTGTTCAGTTAAAGCAGGGAATATTAAATAATGGTTCACTGTAAAATGATTGTGGTAAAAAGGTTGTGGACAAAAATGTTGGGGTAATATTGTTGCGTGGTAATATTGATGCATTCATTATCATTGTGATACAAAAACGTTGTGAGTATTTTAATAGGGAAGCAAGATGATTGTGAGCAGTATGATACTGAGTAATTTCATTGCAAGACTATAATATCTTGCGCAATTTCGTTGCAATTGGTATTATATTCGGAAGATAAAACTATGGAATGATGAATCCCAGGATAGAACCCTTCTAAAATGCAATAATATACCCCGGCCCACAGGTTGTGTAATTGAAGTACTGGCCCCAAAGCTGAATTGATCCCCCGCTGCTTCCCTGAGCATCAAGGTACCCTTCTAATATCCCAAAATACACCCCGACTCACAGGATGTACAGGTGAAGTGCTGTGCCCCATGGCAATTTAAACTCCACTATTGCCGCGTTTCTCAGCACCAAGTAACGCTTGAAATTACTCACTACCATATTGTTTCACTATGAAAATACTCATAACGTTTCTGTGTCACAATGATAATGTACACAACGATATTACCACGCAACGATATTTCCCCCAACGTTTTTGTACGGAACCTTTTTACCACAATCATTTTACCGGACACCATTAAATAATATATCTGTATAAATTAGAAACGCAACTTCATTATTTGAGCCTTGGTAGTAAATCCCTATTAATACTAACATTAACTCTTGTTTTCTTCAATCTTAAAGGATGTTCCATTAAAGAAATTAGGGAATTTCATAATGTGACCATGATATAGAATTTGAGTAATCAGTGGGTTGTTACAATTTGGCTGAATGAAGTGAAACATATGTTATTTTGCAAAAAATCTTGCTAATTGTTTGGAAAAGAGTCTTTAAAAAGGAACAATAATTCCACTTAAGAGCCATATAGCGAGTAAAAAATATTTTATAAAAATATATGAAAATATGTCACCGTATTTGTTGGTCTGTTAAATTTTTATGTTTGTCCACACCTAATAACTCCGGTTAATACTGGGTAATTTTTTCGACATTATTCTTCTTGTTTTTGCAAGTACGAAAAAGATATTGATGGATTTGTTTTCCTCTTAAAAATTCCTTTAAAAGCTATTGATAACTTTTTGTGCAGAATTAGCACAAAAACGTTTTTTATATAGAAGTATTTTTTGAATATTTTTTTAATTTTCTCAATTTGACCATTTTCAATGTGATTTCCCTCAGCCCAAGCAAATTTGGTTAACCCTTTGCTAGCATATATATTTTGCAGTTTAAGTAAGAAATCCGTTAATATGTAAAATAACTGAAAATGATTGTTGATTTAAAAAAATCATTGAAATCATAAGTTACATATTATCTTTCGAGACTCATTCCAGGGACACAAATTAATGTTCGCACATGGGATATACAGCATGTGCACAGGGATTGATTTAGAGTAGGAACTGTTCGTAAATTCATGTATTACAATCAGGAACGCCATCCACTTAAATCCCCGATTGATATCCCGGCCCGCGGGTTGTTTTTCGTATCAATTCGACTAACAAACAGGTTGTAACCCACCGCCAAGCCCAAATACTTTTATAACAGAAAACCAAAGTGACTACAAATTTTTAAAAATAAATATGGGTATAGGTATCATCAGCCGATATCAACGTCGAAAAAGTACAGAAAAGTATCAGATTTTTCAGTAACACCCCACTCTCTAGATATGAAAAATTGAAAGCCTAGGATATCAATATTCTCCCAAAAACACCGCTGAGATACGTGCCTTTTTCAAAAATGATATGTGAGAGCATATATAAATTAAGGGAAGATTTAGTATGGGGACATGCAAGAGCATATGTTTCAAGGTTGAGGATTAATGCTCCAACAACTCGCTGGGTTCTTGGTTCTACACTACACACATAAAAGGTATTTGGAAGGCGCTGAATCTCTCTTGGTTAAAACGACTCAGGAGCTCCTTTGATTTTTGGGCAATTAAAATCGAAACAAAATTCTTTCACCGTATTGGTTTTCAATTTGCTGAACTATTGCCTTTATGGGTCTATCTGAAATGTTTGGAGTTGTGAAAAGATGGGCTCATTATTGGAGGAAGATGTGCTCAGTATGGAGCTCTATCATTGAGAATGGCCTCTCTTTACTAGGTTCAAACGAACCCCTCAATTATAATCCTCTACTGAAGAGTAGGAGTGAGTTTCTTAGTAATGCAGAGATGACTTTTGTAGGCTAATATATATCAGATGGGTGCACCGCGTTGAATAACTTTTTTCTATCCCATAGAATACGGCGGATGTTCTCTGGACGAGATTTCGGATCTTGGTTCTCCGATCCTTACATTCATTGCATTAGAAGTCATTCCTAACAAAATGATAAGACAAGTTTTGACTGTTATTATTGGTCGTGAAAAGAAGGACCCTTCATCAATCACGAGGCGAAGGTTTGAACGGCTTGGTATTAGTGATGGCATGGCACAGGCAGATCCCATCGTCATTTTGAAGAGCCCATTCACTGACAAACGTCAAAAATGGCTGAGGTACAGACTGGGGACGCTCTGTATTTTTGCAAATAAATCCTGGGAAAATCTTTAGGAGATAAATTGTTATTTTTACCGAAAAGAATTTGAGAATGCTTTACCATTTGTGACTTTGATCACACACAGTACCAACTTTTGCTTCGACTGTAGCTTCTGAGCTCTTTCTTGACTATTTGGGGTGCATTTCTTTCATTTGAGCAAAGTTAGGGTGTAATGATGATTTAACTCCTAAGCGGTTCAGGGTAATGCGGCAGTATTCTTTCCTTTTGAAGCAGTTGTAAATATTTTTTAAATTGTGTATAGGGTCGAAGATGAGATGAACTTTTCTATTGATGTTGTGTGGTTTACTAATTGAAGTCTGGAGCTCACCACTACAAAGAAAATAAGTGAAGAACTTCCTGTTGACTGTGTGGTTATCAATTACTAGTCTCTACAGTAACGGCAGTAGACAGAGATTTGGAGCATGGAATTTTAAGGCAATTCGACTTGAAAATTTGATCATAGAGGGCCGTACTAACATTTTGCCACAGAATACAAACAGAAAGAAGAGAATTGGAAAATCTCCTTCTGTTGAGTTTCTTAAAGAGTAATGTTATCTGTTCTATGATGAAAGACAATTTTGAAGAAAGAATTGGCTCCAAGTCTGGGGATACAAGTAGTTTGTTCAATAAGCCCATGATGATTTCAGAAGTCTCTTCATTATTCAAGAACTCTTTTGGTCCTAAATACGAAACAATTTTGATAACATATGTTACTGACTTGATGACATTACCTTTGTGGTAAGACAGTGAGAGACTGAATTATTGCCTAGCGTATGATGCCCTAGAAAAATTCGAAATCTAATGTATCATTGGATTTCGAGGCTAGTCTTAATATCAAGGCCCCTACCTTCAGTCACTTCCAGCTTAACAAAGGCCAATTTGGGGGATTTAATGAGTATAAATCCCGATAGTAATCTTTAAAGTAACAACTTATCATACAGCTCGTTAACAGTTAGCCCCTCTTCTTCTCTAAAAATTTTGAGCTCCAAAGCTTCCTGACGCTTGTTTTCGAGATGGAGTCGTAGGCAACTAATGGATGCTCGGATGGGTCTAGGAGAAGAGATGTAGAACGGAAGGTTTGACCACACTCAAGGGACAGTATCCTTTTTCAGTTTCCCGAAAAGTTAAGTAATTCAATGAAGTACATATGCCAATCCTTGAATTAGTTCCATATTATTTTAAAATAAATTAGCCGGATAAAAATTATTCTTTTTTAAAATACAAATTTACAGTTAATTTTGAATGGATTGGGGGTATTTAAAATCAAAATTTTCTTACACTGATAAAAAAAAAGATGTAGTGTATATCTCATAGTCACTAATGAAATATCCAAGCCCTATATTATCAATCTCAACTAATATAATTTTATAAAAGGTTGACAGATGATAGACAAAAGTCAAAAGTTTTCTGAGTCATACATGTAGTTTTCTGGAGATATCTGAAAATTGACGAAAATTAACCTTCCTCAAAAACAAGAATTATAAAAACTCAATTTTGAATTTAAGATAGCTATTTAAAAGTTTTATAACAATAAAATCCCTGTTTTCATTAATATTAAGGAAAATAATGATTCAAATTTAAATATCAGTGAATTATCCAATTAATCAATAATTATGACATCAATAGTGTTTCCACTGATGTCATAAGTTGTATCATGATTGAAGTAGACGCCATTTTAGGGCTCAAAGTGGATATTTTTACTCCATTAAAACTCCAAGAAATGGCTTTTTCAATTAAAAAAAGATTTATCAATTGCATTGAATACTGATTGAAGTCAATGATAAACACTGATATTTGAATTAAATCAAGGTAATATGTACTGAAAATTAAAAATTCATAAAAATTGCTAGATTTGTACATTTTTTTTATTGATTAGGGGCAATATAGTAGTATAACAAGAGACAAATACCTTATTATTTCGATTATAATAGTTAATTTTATATCTACAACACGGAAGTTAGGATGTATAAGAATGCAATAAGTAATAACATATTTGTAATACATATTAGGATCTGATATATATTGAAACTAGGCAATAGAGGATTAAAATTATGATAGAAATTAGGATTTATGTCCGGTTATTTGTTGGTTAGTTCACTTTTTCCTTAATATAAATGAAAAAAAAGGGGTTTTATTGCTGTTAGGGATGGCTGTTTTAAATAAACACGGATATACTGTGGTGTGTTTTCCTTCCAGCTGTTATCATTAATTTTATTTGTTGACGCTAAAGGACTCTAGGGAAAGAGTGGTTAAGGGAAAAATAAACAATTCAATCAAAAGACAAGGAAGACTATGTTCCTAACACCGACCTAAAATATCGTCTTATTGTTGAGAGGTGGTCGCCCTTATTCTTCTTTTTTCATCAGGGTTGGGGGAGACGGCCTGTTCAAACTGATCTGGTCTGGAGGATCATGTAGCAGCTTCTAATTTTAAGCTAATCAGAATTGAGAACTACTAAATCCTACCTTCCTTGTCTAGAGTGTCCATTCTTTGCCAAGAGTTCTTTAGTTGACTCTTGTATTATTCAAAGCAGCTGACTCTACGTATTAAGAACTCAAAAAGTACTATATAGGATTTTAATTTATATATCAATTAAGGACCTTCGTTTCATTACATACTTTGTCATTGATTTTATTATCAATTCAATATTTATAATAATTAATAACTATTCTCTAAATAACAACAAAAAGTTGGCAACAAGAGAAATACAGAAGACTAGCTACCACATGTTTTTTAAACTTATCCTGTCTCCCTGGATAGTTGAGGTTGAGAGTGGATAAAAAGCTAGTCGTGTATAGACGTTGGTTGTTTATCCGGTACCAAAATGGCCGACAGTAACTATGTTTACGTCACGTGATAAATATTATTTTTGATAGCGTAATAGGTTTTGTTAATATATTTTTGACGATTTTTACGTAAATATTACTATGTCCTGACTCCTGTGTATTACTTTAAATTTGATAAGAGTACATTTTAAAAAAGGAAAGCACTAATGAATTCAGAGTATATGTATACTTTCCATTTATGTATTTTCGTACTTATGCATGAATAAATAAGGTTTAGTACGTTGACTGAAATGAACTGGAGATGATTTGAAACTACATATTAAATATATTATTATTTTGATTGTATGAATATCGATTTTAAACAATGAAATGAAGGAAGAAAAGACAAAAATATCGTGTATTCCTGCATGAAAAGTGAATTGCTTATAACTAAATATAAATTGTTGTAAAAGCACATTTCAAGAGTGTGGGAAATGATGTATAATATTATTATATGTATATAGTTTTTGCTTTTTCTTCATAAAAGTGTATCCTTGCAGCCTGTCTATATTCCTTTTTTCCTCCTATACATAGAAGGATAAGTTTAATAGATACAATAAATTGTATTTGCTTCAATGCAATGTCAAGTTGTTAAGTCATGGTCAAATTGTCTGAAATCGAATCAAAAGTATTTACAGAAGAAATCCAGCTTCAGGATATCTCTATCTCAAAGACAACAACATGTTTGGAGGAATGTATAATTGTTGTAGGCTCCACTGGATCTGGAAAAAGCTCTACAATTTCAAAATGTACCGGTTTACCAATTAAGTCGGGAGACGGTCATCGAAGTATAACCAAATTTTCGTCAGTTTATGAAGGACAGTAAGTTGCGTGATTTATAATAAATTATGTTATGTTACGATGTTACTATCGTCTCTCATTCATTATTGTAGAGATTTACAAGGAAAATCCATTTATTGGGTAGACACGGTTGGATGGGATGATCTGGATGGAGATGACGTGGAAACTTTTCAAGATATATTGAAATTCATCAATAGATACAATATACGCCTTGTTCGTGCCATTGTTTGGAATGTTCATCCTGGTTCTATCCGTCAAGATGCAACTCTTCACAAACAAGCACATTTGATAAATCAATTTGCGGATAAAAGGATATGGAATAATGTTGTTATTATATGTAGCGTAATTTTCTAACACTTTTCATGAATCAGATTTTAATTAATTTTCATTTATTTACTGAATATTTAGGTAAACAAGCAATTAAGGCCGAAAAAGAAGGAGCTGGTGCACTTCGAGCTGCATATGATTTTAATAAGACATCTAAAGTACAAATTAAAGGATATCGATATATTGACGACCCAGCATTTGATGATTCTGATTTATCTCAATTTCTTCAAGATGAGGCAATAAAAAAGAAGTTCAATATCGTTGATGACATTGATGTCAGAAATATTGTATATGGAACCATAGAGAAACTAGGAGCTCCAATACAAGTACATAACTCAATGAATATATATCAGTTATGAAGTTGAACTAACAAAAGTACATCCCTTAGATAATTTTTAATAACTTTCACTGCACAGCATGTGGTGAAGAAGGTGATAATCGACTTATGTCTCAATATTGTCATATGGAAAAGAAAATGGAACATTCCGAAGAATTAATGCGATATCATCCAGCTGAAACAGAGCTCTTTCACCCAACCACAAACAGAATATTTGATCACAATGGGACTTTAAAATCAAATTGGTATCACTCTAATAAGTTTTGTTGTGTATTTGGAGGCGGAAAAGGACTAAAGACGTATACATGCTGTAAGCAACCTCCTGAAGAACATGGATGTGTAGAAAGGTGGGCGTGTTGTAAAATGGATTTAAAAAGAGTGGGATGCAAAAGAAGATATACATGCTGTAGAGTAGATATAGGTACCTAAATTATTTCCTGGAGCATTGCTAGCTTTCATTATTTAGGGGGTTCAAGACACCCCCCCCCTCCCAAAAAGGGGCTAGCGACACCACTAATGACTTCATTGTATTTATGCATTATTTCTATTATTATTTTGTTTACAGATGATGACAAACATGAAGGCTGTGAATTCCGTTATAAATGCTGCAACAAAGGATCCAAGGCTAAGGGATGTAAGCCTGTATGTAGAAAGTGTGGAAATCCTTGGGGATCAAATGCCATGAATTGCTACAAAACCTCTCATACCCTTGTTGAAATTTTATGAATATTAATTTATACTCAATTCTATACGAAAGCTGTGTTAAAGGCTTAATGAAACTAATTACCTAGAAAAAAAACTTGCACAAAATGTATGATTATATCCCGTAATTCTTTTGATTCTGAATTTTATTTAGTTAGTCTATTCAAAGTGATGAAAATACATTCATATTATAACATTCTTATAAAAAATCATTTTTTTTATATGTTTTTTATATGAAGCTGCTACTCTTAACAGCTTTATTCCATTTATATTTTTCCTCACCTAGACAATATATGTAGGAGCTTTCATTTGGGTTTATTATTTTTTTTAAAGATCTATTTCTGGAATATTCATATTGAGTTATAAATTTTAAAAGTATTATATATTTACGTAAATACATTTTCTTCCAATAAGATCTCTGTTTCCATTGGTAGCTGTCATATCTAAACAAATTTCCTTATAACTATCAATTCAATTTTATAAACGATTTAAATAATTTATTTTAAATATATAACTATACATTGTGTGAAAGATGTTATTGCATTAATTCTCAGGATAAGAAAAAAATATTCAACCATATGAAAATGGGCTTGATCAATGATCATATCAAGAGATTATTTACTGATGAATTGCTGTCCTATGGACTATTATACATATGAATTACATTTGAATTTAAATAAACAACAACAACCTGATATGATTTTCTTGATTGACTTTAAAATGATTTTGGTAAAAAGGTTGCAGACAAAATTGTTGGGGTAATTAGGTTGCGTGGTAAAATCGTCGAATATATTATTATTGTGAGACAAAATTTTGTGGATAGTAATATTATCGTAAAGCAATTTCACTCTAAGCCAGGCCTGCAGAGTCGGTACATAAAATGTCCAACTCCGACTCAAGTATTTTGAGTGTCACCGACTCTGACTCCGACTCCAACATACATTATTATTTTTTAATAATATGTTTTATAGCCAATAAAAGTACTATAGGGTAATTTCACTCTATATACTTTAAATATAAATTTATTTTATAGCTATAGGTAGTTATTAGTTATATGTTGTAAATAATTTGGATTATTTGGAATATAAGATATTTAACTAACTAGATGAACAAGAAGTGAAATTGATCAAAATGCATCTATTGCTAATACATACATTTATAAGTTTAGGATAATACACAATAAACAGAACATCTCACTGCAATGTTACCCTTTCCTCTGATGACAATTAACTAACATGGGCAGTGCCTACGCTATACCCAACATAATAATGTATATTTTAGAAGTGTTAAAGATTGTGATTGTTTGGACTATAAAGCACGTTGGAAATTTTTGAAGTAGATTTATAAATTAGTTAACTTAATAAGTTTAATAGTACTTAATACCTAAAGTTTACAACCATTTAGAAAATAACCATACAAATACTCAATATAAGTCTTAGATTATAAATAAGTTTAGTTCATATAAATTTTAATAATTTTTGTAACCGGAGTCGGAGTCACTACAAATTTTCCGAGTCCTAACTCTGACTTCACCAAAAATGGTACCGACTCCGACTCCACGACTCTGACTCCGCAGCCCTACTTTAAGCAATATGATTGTAAGTAATTTCATTACAAGACATTATTATTGTATGCAATTTCATTGCAAATATTCGGGCAATCAAACTATTGAATGATAAAAAAAATTCACTACTGCCGCTTTCTTGAACATCATGACCCCTTCTAATATCCAAAAAGATACCCCAGCTCTTAGGTTGTACAGTTAAAGTGATGGACCCTAAGGTAAGGGCCCCTTCTAACAAATTACTCACAATCATATTACTTGCAATGAAATTGCTTCACGATGATATTACCAGAGAGAAGAATATTACGTACAAACGTTATGTCTCTCAATGATAATGTACAGGTCGTTTTTTTACGACACAATGATATTCCCCCAAAAATATCATCTGCAACCTTTTTACCATAATCATTTTACAAGCCGATTTTCTTTCCAACTACCTTTTCTTAATTATTATATAATGCACCAAACATTTTTGATTTCATTTTTGTGTCTTTAACACAGAGAAGAGAGAGGGATAAAAGGAGGTAAAATGATGTCCGAAAGTAAATAGAGACGTCACGTTGCCTTGGTGGGCTCTTGAAATCATAAATTCATACATGTGACTAAGTTCAAATCGAGTATTCAGTATTGTCATTATTTGAGGAATCCAGGTTTTTCCAAGATGGTCAAACAAATTGTTGCCGTGGATTACAAGAACACTTCAGATTCTGTATCTGGAGCTGGAGTCTCACTTCACAGACTACCTTCGACAAAAGAAGTGTGGCTGCAAACTGTGTTGCTCAAGATGAAACATTTGTTCTCTCACTCTCACCTACTACTACTTTCTCGGTATGTCAAGCACAACAGCAATATAATGTCATGGAATTCACATCAAGCTACTAGTCAGGAAAGGAAAGTGAAATGAAATGCGTTTTTGCGCAGTTCGGGACTGCAAAGTGGGTTCAGCTACTATAACATTTATTGCTGGTTACTACTGAAAGGCTCTTCAGAATGCATTGAAATACAGTGATTGCAAACAAGCTTTGAAAAATTCGGAAGATGATCCGTGCCACAAACGTTCCCTGATTTTAATGAAAAATTATTATGAAAATGAAACAAAGGGACCGCTGTATCCGTCTTGATCATTAACTGAGCTGCTTTATCACATAGAAGAAACACTAAGGTGGAAAGAAGTATCTATACTTGACAAATACGCAATTAAGAAATTGACGTATCTTTGTCTACTCACTCACCTTTGAAAATAGCATCTTTACTTCTATCAATGTACAGCATTGTTTAAGCACTGCCATAGGCACTGAAACCCATTACAACTGTCTACTACATCTTATATTGAAGATATACTTGTCCCTGGGACTGAAGAAGATACTCACAAAGACAAACATATATATATTTCGAGCTTTGTAAATCTTTGATAAGATTCGAATGTATAATAAGTATTGCTTTTATATAAGATTAAATTCCTTTCATCATTATTATAGTATTGGTGTAGCATTGTTCTATTGGTTTGAGTCAATTATTACTATAGTTATATTTGATACATGACTACTATTAGCATAAATGTCCTTTCATGATAAATTATGGATTTTTTTGGTCATACCAGGGTCATTTAAGTCTCATTATTTCATATTATTTAACTATGCATGATTGAATATATAGAAATAACTAAAAAAATAGATGAAGCCTGACTGTATTCATGTATTGAATGACATTAAGGAGTCTCAAACTTTAAATGTACGAAATTATTTAACGCAAGACGATTCGTAACTTATTATAATAACTTACCTTACTAACAAATAACTTTTAGGCCACCATGACAATGCAATCTCGTTTTTACTCTTTAGACAATTTCTCGAAGTAAAAACAATTCTTTTGTCCCTCTCTCTTCTCTCTGCTTTAATTTTCATTTCAATGTGATATACCGGGTATAGAAAAAGTAATGAGACCTTCTAAAAATACAGTATTGAATAGTTGTTGTTGATTAAATCTTAAAGTTCCGATTATTTTTGAATAGCTTAGATCAGGGAGTACTATATACATGGAGAGTGCACTTCTTTTCAGAAAATACATAGGTTGACATAAACAATCATCTTTAGTATATCTACATATAATCTTTTATCCAATTAAACGCCACGTACATATACTTATGATGATTGTTTATGAAAAGAAAAGAAGTGCGCTCTCCATGTATATAATGCTCCCTACTTAGATTCTAAGCCTTTGATTGATGTAGATGTTGTAAACAAAAATTATGTGTATGTCGCAATGGAGACAAGAAGAGCCATGATAGGCAATTTAAAATGCACCGGGAGGACCACCTCATATATAATAAAGGCCTTAAACGTCGGGTCAGAAATCGTTTGGCTTATGGGGACAACTTGAAGGACAAACCCAAGAGTGGAAAACCCACCAAAGTGAAGCCTGAAGACATCATGGAGGCCTTTAAAGTCAACCCAACAATGAAGATGTCAGAGTATCCCAGGAAGAATAAGGTGTATGGGTCCACTGTGGGCCAGGCCATCCGAAAGGCTGGAGGAAGGTCGCTTAGAAGAATTGGGAGGGCACTCATGTCCTAACGTAAAAAAGAACTCCGTCTTCAGCGATGTCAACAACTCCTGAATGATCTGAAGCACAACAGGAACCGGGTAAATTTTTCTTTGATGAAAAGAACTTTACAGTTGATCCCGTCTACAACAAGCAAAATGATCGGGTGTTATGTATTGGAAAGGCTGATAACAGCATCAGGACAGTCACCAAGACCAAACATCCTGCCTTTGTGATGATGTTAGAGGTTGTGGCATCAACTGGAGAAAAATGACTCCAATTTTGTTTCCTGTTAGATACCGGTTACCTGCGGGCCAACTACTTTATGGAGTTGAATGAAAATGGGATTTTATATATCACCAAGACTATGAAGAAGTCTAACAAGGTAACGTAAGTATTTCAACACGACGAAGCTCTGGCCTATCGTGCTTGTACAATAATTAGATGGGTAGCAACATGAAATTCTGGTCCAAGAACCTTTGGCCCCCTCAGAGCCCAGATCTGAATCCACTGGAAAACTCAATTTGGTGGGAAATTGAGAAGAAGGGCTACAATGTCCGCCACCCTAATTTTGATGCCCTGAAGACTTCCGTTAACCAGCAGTGGAGAATCATGAAAAAGTACTAAGTTGCTAAGGTTTGCAAGGGGTTCCAGAGGCGGTTGGAAGCTGTCATTGAGGGTGATGGAGGCCAGATTCATAATTAATATGTATTTTTTTAGAAAAAAATATTATAAAATAATATTTTCTATTTACAACATCATCCTGATCAATTTTGAATATTTGAATGACTACTTAGAGGCAAGTCTCAGTACTTTTTCTACACCTGGTTCTCGGATTTCAAATTTTGAATATACAATAAATTGTTTTAGTACAAAATATTAATAATTAGAAATCAGTAGTTCAACTATTATCTAATATTTTTACATATGAAATTTTTACTAGGGTTTTTTTTTTAAAGAAAATTTGTACCATCTACATTTTCTCTTTTTTTATTATTTAAATATCGTTTATATAAGGAACAACTATTACCATAGTTCCTTTCTTTAGTTCTTGATGATGATGAGATAGAAATAGGACTCAAGGAAGGAAGCTGTTTTAATATAGGAGGGCTAGAGTAAGGAAACGGATTCAAAATAGGAGAGGGGCTTGAGTTAGTTAACAGATTCAAGATAGGAGAGGGGCTTGATGTAAGAAATGGGTTTAAGGATGAAAGAGGGCTCAAGGTAAGAAACAGAATCATAGTAGGGAAGTGAGTTTGAGATAAGAAACTGAAATTAGGTAGGACGAGTGCTTGAGTTAAGGAACATACTTGAGGTAGGAGGTAAGCTTGAAGTAGGACGAGGACTTGTGGTAGGATGCTAGTTTGAGGTAGGAAACATAATAAAGGTTGGATGAGAGTTTGGAGTAGAAAGAAGGCTTGATGTAGCAAACTGATTTAAGGTATGAGGTAGGAATAATTCTCTAATTTAGAAACGGATTCAAGGTTGAAGGAGAGTTTGGGGTAGAATGAGGGCTTAAGATAGAAAACGGATTTAAGGTAAACGAGGTTGATTAAGGGTTTAAAGTGGGCTTTTATTTTGTTCTCACAATTGATCAAAGGATATAGGGATATTTCTTTCATGGTTTCCTTTCTTTTTTTCTGTTAGAAGAGTTGCCACACATTAATAGTTTTTAGGAATCAAAATTGGTACTTTTGTAGATGCCATTCGATTCTTTAATAGCATTTATAACTTAATTCCTTTACTATTGGACAAATCCTTCATTCTTACGATTCTAGGATGATCCAAGGAGAACATGAATACGTGATATTTTTGCATTCCTTTTATAGTACTAAAGTATTCAGATATATATATTTTTTCAATTGATCTATTAACTCCATCTTGTTTTGTAAGTTTTGCAGACAATTTTGGAGACGTATTATTTATACTTTATTTAAGTCATCAATGACAAATTTAGACTTTATTTATTTTTAAATGTTTAGAAATAATTCCAAAGTTGCAATCAGCAAAAAACTTGGAATGATTCTCTACTATGTAGAACATGAGTAGAGATTTTTAATCCACTTTCTCCTGCATTACAATCTGGGACTATATAAAGGGGGACTTACATCTTACTTTCATACTATACCTTAGCAGGTACAGAAGAAAAATAAGAAGATGAAAGATGTACCAATGATTAGTATTATGTAGTTATATCGTAGCATTCTGGGATAAATTAAGTCATTTATGAATATTTTTCAATAAATTTATTTTAATTAAGAGAACATATATAATTATGTTAACATTACATATATATTTTTAATAGATGGAGAAATGAATTTATACCAGAAACTTAAGAATATTAAATGAAAATTAAATAATAAGTATGAACGTGAAAATAAAAACATCATATAATTTGTAAGCACTGATCCAATTGTTCCAAAGACATATATTTATTTTCTAATTTTACTATGGAAGAATCTCAAGTCAATCTATTGTTTTATATATCTGGATACATAGCTTCTTCCATCATTAAGTATTTCAAAATTAAATATTGCGAATGCACGAGCTTTTTGATTTCTGAGAAATTAATAACTCATGGTGTTGAATTCTCTGACGAAGATCGAGATCTCATCGAAACTTTTCAAGATAGTGTTAATAGGGATGGCCTTAAAGGGGATTCAGATTTATTATATTTACCTACTTTACATGCTAGTCAGTTTTACAATATGACATTCTCAGAGACCAAAACTCAACAAATTTTATTGACTTCGACAAATTCAAGAAAATGCTTTACAGAGCTATTAGTCAATTTATTAGAAAAGGGAGATAGATTTCTATCCGTCTGTTGGATTGAAGTGTAAAAAACAAGATCATTTTGCTGATTAGAAGGTTAGGTTTGATTTGAATATTTTAATATATACATCAAAGATCTAATAAATTAGGCTAATAGTAGCATATGCCCGGGCAAAAAATGGTCGAATTCTCATGTTGCAAGTTCCAGAAAAATTACGAAGTTATATTCTAAATATTAAATTTTCATTTTGCTCCGTTTAATAAAGGATTTACTCTAAAAAATTGTTTTATTCAGATCTTAAGATAATAATACATTTTCATAATATGTATATTTACAGGTATAAATCAAAGAAAATATTAAATAAAATTAGTTACTTTTTAATTTTGAACGTCTCAACCAATGCTATTGATGAGTATTTTTAAAATAACTAATAATAAAATATAAGAACTGTTATAGGAAACATTTATTAATAATAAATCTTAATTAGTGTTGAGATTCTAAATCTTCATGGGGATAATATTCCAATATGGTGATAAACAATTAGGTTTTTAGAAGATGATTAAGACTAACTGAATTTCGAAATTGCAATTATATTTAGGTTTCCAATATAAGTCTACATAAGTAAAGAGGTCACTTATAATTTGTTATCACTTAGCACTCAACAATTCACAAAAAATGCAAATAACAGCAAAATATGATATGCATTACTGACAAAAGTATCGAGAAAAAAGGCTGCATATTCATTAAGAGTCTGAAATATACTTTTTACTTTTTTCCAGGGGATTTCTGCCTTATATACATCAAGGAAACTGAAGGATTCTTAACAATGAAATATTTTTGTCAGAATAAGAGACGAAAAGAAGTCGACTTTGGAAGAAACAGGCTTCAAGAGTTTCAACGAAGAAGCTGTGGATTCTTTGTTCCTCACTAGGTAATTTATTCGGGAATTATTTCTTTTTATGGAATAAACTATTTATATGTAATATGAATATCAGAATAGAATATGCTTTGTAGACCAAAACATCGAGAAAAGAGAAGCACATTACCTGTTTACTTGTACATTTACTGTTGTTTTATGGAACTCCTTAGTTCTTATATGTAGAAGTATACGATGATTCTGTAGAAGATCTGGAAGAATTTATGTATAGCGACAATGATTAACGAAATCAGAAGTCACTATCACAGACCTCAGCATAAAGAGGCACTTGCACAATCAAGGGTCCTTCCATTAAAAGAGACTACATACATCGAGTGAAGCACTAATTCAAGGGATCTCGACTCTTAAGGCGAGATCCATTGAACAGACTATGATATAGAAGAGATTATCAGAAGGCGCTTGAATGGAATATTTCTAGGAATGGAAAGGATGGATGGATGCCGATCCATATGTCCGATTGCTACGTAAGAGTGATCCATTCAAATGACCATACAGTTCCAACTCCTCAGCTCTCTCATCTCTCTTTCTACTGAGTATTGGAATTCAAAGTCGTACCTACTCGGGTCTATAGTTTTATGACTCAAAAAGAAGTTGTTAGTCCCCCTTTATATAGTAATTAATCATAATAATGAAATTCTTGTTTTGACATCTGAAAAGCAGTGAAAAAATAAATGACAAACAAAAATATTATGTTAAGAATAGTTGTTGCATTAAATTTCAAATCAAGGAGCTCACTATAATGCAATATTTCAAGGTTTAAAAGTAATGCAGTACAATTAGAACTTTTCTTGCAATTTTCCTCTAATGGTACTGAGTGGTCGATTAAAATATGAACACTTTGAATTTTAATCTTCAAGAAGGTATAATTTATTCATTAACAATAGAATTTCAACAAAATCAAAACTATAAATAGATGTGTGTCTGAGCTCTCTTATTCATTAATGTAGCCACCCTTAGCACCAATGGTGACATCCAGGGGTTGGCGGAAGGCCTGGCACCTGCTGCAGATGTATTCTTTTGTCATGGCGTCCCAGCACTGGCAGGCAGTGGCTTTGAGGGCCTCAGTGTCTGAATGATAGACACTGCAGGCCTTCCCCTCGCCATGCACCCAATCTGTTCTGTTCTAAAATCCAGAGATCTCTTGTATGGACCCTCATTGACTTAAGGAGATTGGCCTAGGGTGTTTTTTTTAAACTCCTCAGGGGCCAGTTTGGCCTTCTTGACAAAGTTCTTCTTCCTCTCCAACGTTTTGGACTTGCTGACGGCGTAGAAGGTGGTCTACGAGACATCAACTCTTTCAAATGCGCGAATGGAAATTTTGTCAAATTTTACGTAAGCTAGATAACTCAAGTTTGTTTGATTATATAAGTAAATGTTTATACTTTAATATATCGAAATATGATTTAATTTCAATTAGTTAACTTTACTTAAATTTTTGAATTAGTAAGTGTTCAGATTTCATTGGACCGCCCAGTATAGGAAAGTAATATTATCTTTAAAAATCACAATATATAATTTTACTTATTCCGCTTCATCAAGCATGTATATATGTGAGATGTCCCTGCTCCTTCATCTTCAACAAAAAATAGATTAATTTTATTAAAAGAACACAAACTTCTCTGTAAAATTTGGATTAAATTGAGTCATGTATCTTAATTTGTTCCAATGTTGTCTCAATTATGTTTTTTTAACGTTTTGTGTGACCTCAAAATTACAAGCCTCTTACAGTTACCATTATATATAATTTTCCACAAAAATATATATTATTTAATATTATAAAAACTAAATTAATATTTATACATACATATATTACCAAAATCGGTTTATAAACTCTTCAGTAATCTTGCTTACAAACAGACAAATGGAGGTGATTACATAATGAGTGTCGTTCTTGCTTTTCGTTCACTTTTGAACACCTAGAAACAAAAAAGAGGGAATTGAACGATTTTATTGAGCTATTCATGCCTTCCTTCTGTTTTTATTGTCCACCAAAGATATATTTTGTCCTTTACCCAGAACTAAAACCAACAGCAAAAACAGAATGACTTCATTAATTTTTATCAAAATTTAATTGGCCATAAAAACACTTTTTTTCATGCTAAAGGCACTGAGTATATCATTAATTACTCCTTAACTAATTACGCAATCTCTATTCCTGCGTCGGTCCTTATGTAAGACTGAAGACGTTTGTCCAGTTCAGTCTCTGTTCAGTCTAGTCTAGTCCTCCATTTCTGTCGTAAGACTTATAAGGTTTCGGTCCTTGATGACGTCATTCAACTTTATTTCTTCTTGTTTAATTAGTTCTAGTGCTGATTTTCCGAAGGGCCGATGTCCTTAAAGACTGGCCCTAAGACGGGAGTAAACCGAATTAATAAGTACTGACACAACACTAGGTCCAAGCCCGCTAATTACACCACTAGAATGACAATGCAATCTGTTACCTTTTTGTATTGAGTTTATTTCTTTGGAATGAGTAAGCTGTGGATTATGCAATTTGAAATCAAGTTTATAATTCACGTACTCAAAAATTAGTATATTAATGTTTTTCCTTAAATAAGCAATTAAATATGTTGGTAAATAAAAAAACATAATAAATTTATTTTTCATCAAGGATATTACTTAGTCCCTAATTATACTGCCTTGAAAACATTACTTTTGATCATAACTCATAACAGATGAAAAGATAAGGTAGGAGTAGAATTAAAAGTACAGTGGTGCATAAATATGCATAATGTTTATTATTATGAGTTTAATGGAGGGGTCTTTGTTAACGAGGAAACACAGTCGTGGAGTTTAATACACGCATTGTTTGTGTTTTCATTTCATTATATCAATGGAAATAATCTGCATCTAGGTAAATATTACACCTTCATACCATTCTAAAAAAAACCTCAAGTAAAAAGGATTTTTGATGGAATGTGATTCGTTTTTTTTTGTCAAATTCAATCCTCAATTATATAATTTCCCCCAATTGCTTTAAAAATTCCTTACTGGTGTTATTTAGGTAATGGTAAATAATCCGAGTTTATTTGTAACAATCATGCATGATTTCTACAAAATATGACCTTCCCATAAAAATAAAAGAAACCGAAAATGAATGTGGTAATCAGGTGCTCGATCATATTTTTTTGAAGGGGGAGGGGGCTTAGTTTTTGGAATGTTTTTGAAAAAAAAAAAAAAAAAAATTCTAAAAAAATTGAAAAAATTACATTTCAAATATATCATTTTTTGAAAAAAAAATCCAAATATAAAATTTGTAGGAAAAAAATTTAAAATATAAGCTTTTGGGAAAAAATTTGCAAAAATCCACAGCTGTCAAATTTTTGACAGCAGATTTCAGTAGTAAAATTTTTCAGAGAAAAGTTTTAAAAATCGATTGATATTCTCAGAAAGTTAATTTTTTGAAAAAATATTAAATTTTTGAAGGAAAATTTTCTAAAATCAGTAGTTATTTAAAGAAAATTATTTTTTTTTTGGAAAAAAATTTGAAAAATAAAATAAAATTTCAAATACTGAATTTTCTAGTCAAGAAAAATCATTAATTAGAAGAGGGGGGGGGGGATACATCCCCTGTAGCCCACCCCAGCCCACCCCCTGCAGACGCCTCTGGTAATCCTTACAATTTTTTTTTTTTTTTGGGAACGTTTAATTAGATTAACTGCGAACATGTTTGGGAAAAAGGAAATCCCACTCCTTATAAAGGCTGTAATGACTCTGATGTCGATCTTCAATTCTACTCTAAGTCCAACAAGGACTTACAATTGTAATTATCGAGCAAATACACCTTTTTAATCTTCCTCTTTCATCACGACCTTACTTACCTTACCTTACCTTTAGCACAAAGGTATGCAATGTATTTTGTTGTCAGGTGTCAATGTTTCTGCTTCTTTTCTAGTCATCAGTGTTTTGAACGTTGATTGGTTGATTTAAAATTAGTTTATTTAAAAGCTGTGAACAGTTTCTAACAATTATTGAATAATAAGTCTATTCTCTAACAAGTTGTGCACTGAAGGAAGAAGCAGAACTTGCTCCTTCTGCCAAAATAGCATTGAAACTTCAGCATACTCACTGTATCGCTGTCATAAAGTAACACCAATAGTATAAGTCTATAGGTTAAAAGTAGAGGATAGCTTGAAAGCCATGATAACAGAAATTGTATGCTTCATAGAAACCAGTCTCTTAATGCTTCTAAGTAAAATTGAAGAAATAATTTACTCACCCAGATGCCATCAGTTTCTGATGTCAAAGTGTTAGAATGAAAGCTCGTCGATATTTTGGGAAACTTAGAAGAAAACGGACAAGGTTTACTTTTTACCTTAGGTTTTGAACATATAACAAGAAAAATAATAAAGTTTTAATACCTTTAAAACCTTTTTTTCTAATGGTCAGGGCATGTATATCAAATTTCCTATTTGGATTATATTCTCCCTACTAAATGAACACTCATCTTTATGGTTATGATAATTGCCTTCCTGCAACAATAAATGTGTAGTTATATGAAATCGTGGTGTAGCTACTTAAAACTGCAGTCCCGTCCAGTTCGGTCCTGTATATCAGTCCTAAAACATATAAAGTTCGGTCCTTGATAAAGTCACTCAACTTTATTTCTTTTTTATTTAATAAGTTTTAGAGCTGACAGCTAAAAGACTGACAGTCTTAATGACTAGTCCCAGTACAATAAACCCAAATTTTTCTCAAAATTGACCATAACTATCAAAAAATGACTATATTAATTTTATTGGTCGGATAGAGTTGCACTCATTGAGTATCAGACAATATCATATAATTGCATTTACTCCATTTGATCTAGGAATTGTCTTTGAAGGTCATATACATTAAGTATTTTTCCTTTTTCAGGAACGAACAGGGAGCAAACCTACGCTCATGATAGTCTGTCCATCTCATTGAGGAATTATAATATTTCATGCAACGGCCATGGTCTACTTATGTACATAGAAAGGATGTCAGTTGATAATTATTTTCTATAGAGAGCTACTAATATTACATCATTCACATTATCCAATATGTAATCACAAATAACATTACTTTGTGATTATTAAAATAGATTTTTAAAAATTCGTGTGCAAATATTTAAATAGAAAACGAAAGCAAATGTGTTCATCAGCTGTATGTCATTTGATCTGCAGCAGTAATACGATAGTCGATAAGGATGACTGAATTTAAACCCCCATTTTGATTTTGTTTGCTCTTATATATTATATGCATATGTTTTAGACAAAAGGTACATATATTAAGAATTGATGGCTTTCGAATGGTGTTCTTTAGAGCATAGTTTTGATTTCTTGTATTATTTCCATTAAGGGAAATATTATTACTAAAATATTATTATTTTCCATTTCATCGATTAAATATAATGAATGTATGAATATGATTCTCTGTTGCTCCTCCCACTAATAGCCGATATGGGACGAGATTTACCCAAGTTTGGGAGTATTTAGGCAATTTTTTAAAAGAATAGTAGAAATAACCCATTATAAAATGACTCGAGTAACAAGTCATTATCAAGTCATTTTGTTTAAAGACTCGAAACTGACTTGTTGACATCACACAATTCGAAGGAGAAGAGGAATTAGTCTCTTTCTAGCTCTATGTCTCACTCTGTTGTCTACTTTTTTAAGTAAGTCCAATGATGGCGGATCCTACAATTTCATATTTCTTACATATTTTTTCCTCCCATATTCAGTGTATTAGGATATTTGGTATTCTTTAAGATACTATATTTTTTATGAGGAAAAAGAGAGTAAGAAACAGACGCACGGTACATAAAATAAATTAGAAAGAGAAACCTCGTAATGTTGTCCCCCCTCACACTCAGTAATATTAATAAAAGCCAAAATATAATATTAATATCCGTGCTTCCATCTCCGTCTTAGAATAGAATGTAACAGATCCAGTTCGATAAGATAATTACATCCATTCCATGGATACCTCCAATCAATAATATCTAAGCAAGAGAGAATAAGAAGCCCTACGAAAGCCCCTACTACTTTTAGTATTAAGACAATAAGGTTTGTTTGGATGGATCTTTTTCGAAAAAATCCGGATATATGGATTTGAGTCCACTCGTAGTTCAGTTGAATTCAAATGTGTTTATGACATTTGGATATCCAAGATGTTCAGGGATCTCTTCTCTTTAGAAAAGGTTGTTGTACCTGACTCGTTGGATGACATCTCATCTAATGGAAGTATCAGTCATTGTGCATATGCCCTTTGACGTCCAAATCTGTTACTTCAACATCCATTGGTTACAATCTCTATGCTCTAGAAAATTGTATATAATCATTATATACTTCTGTAAGATCTAAGGATATCTTTAATCAAGATCAATAATACTGGAATGAAATGTACATTGAGGAACAAAGATATTTATCATCCTTCATCTGCATCCCTTCCATTGAAACACTTTCCAAGTCTACCCTATTTCGTCTCTTAATATTCTTTAAAAAAACTCTTTCATTCATTTGAGTCCTTAAGTGTCATTGATGTACATAACAAACAAACAACTCATATATACGACAATGAGTCTATTTATAAGGGTGTATTATATCTGTAATTCTAGATACTTTATCCTCGCTTTCTATTCCATTATCACTTGTGAGGCTCTTCTGTCATTGGAAAGAAAAAAAGTATAAGATGGTCCTGGACCATGAATTTAATGTGGTCCTCTTTTCTAGATATCTTTATCAGCAAAGCCGCGAAACAATTTCAACTCTTGTATTACCTACACATATGCTTAAATAATTCATTGGAACTCTTACGTGATGAATATGTTAATAAATTATCTAAGATCTTATAACTTTAGTAAACTGATATTAGAAAATATGAATTTTGTTTAACATATTTGAAAAGTTAGTGAGTTCGGAGTAATTTTCTTAATTACTAAATCACTTTCAATCATATTTAAATATCACTCGAACGTGAGGATTTAGGATCTCCTCATCAATATTCAATAAATATATTACGCTAAATACTTAGGATCCAACAAAACTGTATATAAGAACGATTATTTCAGTATTCATTTACTCTAAATAATAGATTATGTTCCTTCACAATTGTAATGCATATTACTATGACATTAACACTTAAAATTATTTTCATATTTACCAATTGTAAATAATGGTAGAATGCAAATATGTATTTATTTATGTGCTTCATTGATTTAAGTTTATATTTTTATTTTGTTTTAATTGTTTAGCCTTATATGTTCGTTGTTTTAATATTCAATATTTGCATAAATTAAAAATAACAGGCCTATATTCCAGAAAATTATAACTTCAACAAAAAAATCCAAAAGAATATTTTCACTAATTATAATATTTTAAAACTAATAGCAGTAGACCTATATTTGCAGGAAATTCTTGATGTTTGAGGCTAAAACATCACGGCGATTGGGAAATTTTCTTCTCCCATGAAGAATTTACGGAACTTTTGTACAAAAGAAATGAATACATATATAAAATACTTTAAAAATTGGGTTCGTTTCTTGATTGCTTGTTCTGAAATAGGTAGCTATACATATTTGAAAGGTTGGGCACCACTGTCTTAGAGACTTAAGCACTCCCTGAATGAACTTTAGTCTTACATACTCGTTGGTCACGTTGTTATCTTTATTATATCACGCAAACTTTCATCCAAGAAGAAACAGAAAAAAGGCCAAAATCATCTGGTAGTTAGCCAAATAGAATTTTCATTAATTTTCAGAGGAAGTTATAGAAACTGAAGCAATTGCTTGTAGTTAAAAAAAATGAACACAAATACCAATATTTTTTTAATCTAAAATGAATTGAATAATGCTTTAGCTTTAAAAATCCCAAAAAGACTTGATTTTATAAGCTTATAATGTCAAAAAATCGATTTTATAAGGAAAAAATTATAATAAAATATTGATAATTGTTTTTTAGAAAAATATTTATTTGATGTTTCTCTCATGAACATTCGACTACAGAAATTATGTGTCACTTTTTTACTTTCCTTTATAATTTTGCTTTGTTCTCGTAAATGTATGTGCAGCCGAATACGAGTATAGCAAAATGAACTTTGTCACGCCATTTAGGAATTTCTGTAGACGTTTTTATTATTTCAATAGCCACTTCAGTAATAGATTTTTCAATTTTTGTCCTTTATTTTAAATCTTTGATCAAAAAATGATTTCCACGTTCGAAAATTGCTCCAAAATTTTTTAGAGCCGTCAACTAATCCATTTGAATATGTATAATTTCGTAAGGATATCAGGCTGGTCCAATCACTTGCCGACATTTCTTCATCAATATAGAATGTCTTGCATTCATTACAATGTACAAAGTGTTCTTCAGTTCCATAGGAGAAAGTGTTGTATTTTTATATCTTACTTGGGCAAATATATTCTCAACACAGTCTTGAGTAAATCTAGATCGAAATAAAAAAGAAAAACCTGCTTGAATAACAAGAAGTTGGACACCTCAATGTAGGATTTGGTAGAAAGTATAATTCCTTTTTGTACTGGCTTCCAAGTACATTTATTTTTGTTTCTTATTCTTATAGAACTAATTAATTTACTAAAATCTTGCAAGAAAATCACTGCCGAAACAAACACATTTTTATGTTGGTCTTACTTAGCACTGTTCCCAAGTTTCTTGATGTCATTAAATCAAACCAGTGACCAACTTGCTCACAAAACCAAGCAGCTTTTAAATAAGATTCAGGATAATCAAATTTATCAACCAAAAATCTTATTACACTTCCAGTTGCATGATTAAGAAGGTCTGAAGCAAATGAAACTTTCATCTTTTCAAAATTTCCAAGATTAATACTCTTGGAAGAAAGACGAGGCTTGAGTTTGAGCTCCCGATCTCTTTGGAATAGTATTAAATCTTGGAAGGGCTATAATGATATGGTAGATGAGGGAGTTTATACGTAGAGACTTTGTCTGCTACCAGTGTGATATCATGGCCAGTAGTAAGATGGTTACAAATTTTTCTAAAAGATGAGGAACATCAGCAAAAATGAAAAGATCCTTCAAAGAAGAGACGTGATTAGGAACTTTGTTCCTATTGATTAAAATTCCTAACTCCTTCAAAATTCCTTGATTACAAGGACCCATATCTGATGTTTTGTGTGTAACTATCAACCCGGACTTATAAGCAGCAATTGCAATTTCCTTTAAAGCCAAGGCGACATCTTTTTTATTGAAACTCGATCCAGTAAAATGGTAGGCAACGACCTGCTTCCAACGAGTTTTGACTTCAACTAATGCAAATACTAGAGCATGTGTGGCCAATTCCTCGCTTGACGGCTTCATCGCAACCTCTTACTAATTGGTCACCGACATCATATTCGAGAGTTGATTTAATCTACATTTTGTCCATCACAATACCACAATACTTGTTGCTATCTTCCATGGTTTGGCTCTTCAGTTGGAGCAGGCTCATTACAGTATGGAGGATTCCTGGTTGAAAATCGATGCACTTCAGGTTTCGCTGTAGAGTCCAATTGCTTGGAAGTGGATACTCATGACTAATTAACATTTGATAGTCACTTGTCCCACAGGCTAACCTCAATTGGAGAGATTTCTTAATTGTCTTATCTGACCATGCCCTCACTATTTAGGTCTGACTCAATAGATTTATCTGGTCTGAGTTGAAAATATTTATGAGGGAATTTTTCAGAGAAACATACGGACCCTAGTATCTCTTTGATGATTTTTTTTCTTCAGCTCAACAATCTTCTTCTTCAAAATTCTTATTGAATTTGATTATATAATAATATAATCATTAACAATAGCATAATAGATAACGTAGTCAAGAAATATATAATCCTACCTCGATATTTTTTAATATGAATATATTCCTCAGGATGTGCTGGAAAACTTTAGTCAGATTTTGTACCCAAAGAAAATTCCATTATATTCTCAAATGGAGAGATTTCTAAGGGATGATCATCACTATATAGATGATCTTGGCAATATGATTCCATATTACCTGGCCCTAAGTACAGAAAAACGATCATATTTACATACAAATCCTACTTTGATGTTGTTGAAGATCAAAATTTTCCTTCTCAATAGTTGAATAATTTTCTAGAGAGAGGAAGATAGAAGTTACTATCTGCTTCAAAGTCTTCCAAATGAGGATCAGCACCATATATAGGATCATGGGAACCTAATTTTAGGTTCCCTAGCTTTAATAACCCAAAAAAATATTACAAATACAATTTTTCTTTTTTTAATTTACCTTCTCCTTCCTCCTCTGATTTTCTAGAATTATGTCTTTCTCTTTCCACAATAGGTTTCACGTGACTGAATAGGGTTGGAATAGCAACAAAACAAAGCTTTCTTATTC
Source organism: Lepeophtheirus salmonis (assembly GCF_016086655.4). Lineage (NCBI taxonomy): Eukaryota > Metazoa > Arthropoda > Copepoda > Siphonostomatoida > Caligidae > Lepeophtheirus > Lepeophtheirus salmonis. The sequence goes on along the minus strand of NC_052135.2, from coordinate 6,086,936 downwards.
ATTTGGAATGGTCCAATCTTTGGAATTGACTTCTTTCGAAGTGCTTTGAGCAAAACCGAGCATGAATGGAAGGCTTCCATTGGCCCTCTTCATTCGTAGTATCCCTTTCTTTGATATACTCTTATCCTTTGGAAAGGAAAAAAGTGTGGTATCTTTGTCTCCAGATATGCTTGAGCATTTAACAGCACTACACGAAGGCATTTCTACCCTAATTTTGGGATTTAAAGTGGATTCATTGGAAAAATTACTTTGTCTTCAAACTTAATAAGATTTGAATAAGACCACAAATTTGTTTCAGCTGATTTTCAGCAGACGTCAGGCAGTTTTCTTGGTGTGGTAACTCTTCTAATAGGGCTCTGTACTAACTTTAGTAGTATTATTATGAATGTTAAAAAAAAATTGTGTTATAAACTTCAAATAACATACCAACTCATATATGCATCTAAAAATTGTTCAGATGATAAGTACATTTTTTATTTACAGAAAATTCCCAAATCGAAATTCGCGAAGAAAATTGCAAAAAACTTTTTTGAACTAATTTTGCAAAAAAAAATAGTTGATAGCATTTATTGGAATTGTAAAAGAAACACAAACTTACCAATATTTTTCTCGTGTTTCTAAAAACTTGATTCTATTTACTTAATCCCATATTCCATTGGAAGTTCATTTTTTCGCACCTGAAATAAAAAAATTGCAATTATCACCGATTTTTTTTTTAGCGCATAACTTTTTTGATTTTGAATAAATTTAGGAAACGTAGTAATTCATATAGTTGCTTTTGAAACGCCAATCACTTATAGATAAATAACTCAACCCCCTTTCTAGTCTCCTTGAGCTGCAAAAAAAACGATTTTTAGGTTTTGGGTACATCATAAGCTCTACAAACAAACAAACAGACAACTTTGCTTTATTATTATAGCTAAATATTATTCCCCGAATTGAATGGAGAGAATAACAAAATTTTATTGTCACTTATGTCAGGAATGACAATGTCTTTTTGTATGTCAATTTTTTTTTCTCTCTCGTAACGTGTTGCTTCTAAATGATAAATAATTTTATTGTACTCCCGTTGACAATTCTTTGCTTTTTGATTAAAAATATGTGTTTTTTTATTTATAAAAACACAGGCTGAGCTAGTATCATCAGTTAACCGATTCCTCTGTTCGTTCTTAATACAGTTTCGTGAATAAAACAATGTTTTACATGGTATTAGGTACTATTGCTTTAAACTATTTTGCCTCAGCACATTTTGGCTTAAACCATTTTGCCTTAGGACATTTCACCTTAAAGCAATTTCGAACCAGAAACAATACAGAAAGTGCTAGTGTCTGATCTGTTATTAACTTATTAATTATCATTAGGCATTATGAATTATTCATATTGGGAGAGAAGATACTCGTGCATAGACGAATATGGATAATATGAGGCGAGGTCAGGGATTTCCGATAATTTTTCAAAAATTCCTTCGTATGGAAGAAGGGGGGGGGGCTCAGCCCTTGCAACTCATTCCCTTTGGTTCCCCGGTTTCCCTACTATTGCTTCAAAACGATCTTTATTTAATTTTCTATCTACTCTTAGATTTTGTTAGCCAATCAAATTATAGGGGACAGCAAATTTAGCCAATCAGGAGATGAGGCAAATAAGCCTTCCTTTCCCCCTTTGCATCTCTGCCCTTTTGCTTTACCCAACACGACTTCTTCCTTAAAAACTTCACAAAAAAAGATCCGGGAATGAGGTATAATTCTACTTTGCCCGTTGTTCCACCAAAAATCGACCTAAAGTCTAACAAATCTAGTCTAGTCAAGTTACTCTATTTCTTCCTTCCCTAAAATACCACTAGAAGGGGAAAATATATACAATGTAATTGGAAACACATATAATAGTAATTGATATTCCTTCAGGCTTAAGATATCTTACTTATTAAAAAAGAATATGTATTCAAATGAAAGTAATTATTCTTTTGCTAAGGTACTGTGTTCCTGAAGGATAAAATGACTAATTTTTATTCATTCATAAAATATTGTTAATTGGAGCATTTCTAAAGTGTCTATTTTCATGACTAGTGAACTTGATATCAGTAACAATATAATCAAGAAAGTTTATGCTTGAGTAATAAATGGAGAAAAAATAGTTTTTACGAATACTTTTCCCTTAGATCAGTCACATATCTTCATTGTATCTCTCGGTACTTGGGCAATGTCGTCGGTTTCTTCAACTGTTATACTATTTGTTATTTATTTAATTGTAGGTATACAGGCAAGAAATAATGATAGTTCTACAAATTGAACAATCAGGACACTAATATAGTAGTGTTATATCTAGAAAAACAGTAGCTCAGCAAAACTGGGCCATCGGAAGCTGTAAAAGCATTTGTTCACAACATATTTTTTTTCTTTTAGAAGTAAAAATAAAGAAGAATATTAAATTATCGCTCAATAATTTAAATTATTTGCGCCTGCAGCAACCAAAGTATAAGTAAACTTGTATTATCCGAAAAGATCCAAGACCTGAACTGGATGTGTGTACTCAAACTTTAACGGATATTAAAAAAGATGTTGGGGATTTTTGGATCTTAAAAAGCTTACAGGCTCCTCCGTCAAAAATGCAACACTTTTTGAAAATTAATAAAATGGTATATATAATTGAAAATAATAGCCGCCTTTTGCCTTAATGACCAGTCCCAGCCTATTATATATATATTAGTAATTGCATTATAATACAGTTTGGAATAAAATACTATGTAGGATTTTAATATTAAGAAATAGATATGTGTAGTTCATGTTAAAAAAATGTGGAGAATTAATATAACATGGCAATAAAGGCCACTTAAGATATAAATAGGAGTAGGTATGATTATTTATTGGGCAAACTATCAGATTTTTAGGGCCTTATTTTTCTTTCTTTTTGGAGGAAATATTGCATCATACAATAAACGTAAAGACGGACTTGCCAGATAGGCTTTATTGATCGAATGTAGAAAAAATCAATGAACTCAGATTTCATAGACTATTATGTATTAAAAGGAGAAGGAGGAATCAGGAATTGATAATTCTTGGAAAAATAGAAAATACAAACTTCTCAAGGACGAATAGGAACCCGACTGTCACACAAGTAATTCCATATAAAGTTACATTTATTGTATACAATTGAATACAATGATTTTCTCATTTAGAAATGGAATAGTTTCCATGTATCTATGATAATGTATTACTTATTTAATATGATTAGATTTTATACTCTAAACTCGCAATAAGATTTTTATTGTATCTCTCAACCTTTTCTCCCAAGAAAAAAATACAAGAAATTTTATAGAGCATTTTTATGTATTGTAGAAATCGGCCATTTGGGGACCTAAACAACCCAGTTACAAAAGAATAAATAAACCTTTTTTATATATATATATATCTACCATGAGTCTAATTACGTTCAGGAATACTTTTCACGGGAGTTGTAGTGTACAAATTCGTACTGGCGTTGTTGTTTTTTTTGGACATCGATGATAAGAGTGAATTCAAAGCCTAATTGAATTATTTTTACGCTTAGTTTACAGTCTATAATAATGTTCCTTATTCAAATTTAATTATTTGTTACGAAAATAATATGTCTTAATATTATATTACATTAATTATCATTTGATTTTGTGATTATTTTATCGATCATAATTATTGGAATAAGTTTACAGGTAGGGTCATACAATCATAGGAGTTTTACTGTATATTTCTATACCTAACAACTATACATTTTTTTTTAGGATACATTCTTTATGTCATTAAAAATTATTCAAAAATATTAAAAACAAAAACAAGGAAATCACATCAAATGTATCATATTAAAGCATATCAGGTAGAAAGTTAAAAGGGATATTAAATTAAAATATCAAATTAAATGCAATTTAAAGTACTCGAGTACAAAGTTAAAATAGGAATTATTCCATTTAAATCATTGTCTTTTATAGTCCTTAGCTTATATAGAATATACTGTGCCTTGGTGATCATGGCGTCCATATTAGCGTTTTTAATTGTTGTCAGAAAGTCGATCCTTCCAAGTTTCTTAACATGTCGCTCTTCAAGGAGTTGTATAATACCCATGTAGGTAAAATGTAGTTGGATGCATTCCCACATCTGTCGTTTCAGACATTTCTTTCCGGAAAAGCATAAATTTCTTGTCAGCGACTTCGTGTGTGCCTGTTAGTAAGCAATATTTAAACCATTTTTCAGGAGAAGTTAGGAATTTAATTCTTATAGCATTTATATAATCTACTGGGCTTCGTTGGAATATATTTTGTATTTTTAAATAATTTTGGAAGGACAGAAGAGAAGGATTTTTGGAACAGTTCCTTAGGAAGGCCGTTAAAATTGATGAAATTCTCAACCTAAAAGGCACAATTAGTCCTTGGAAATTCACATAAGAGCCGAAGATCGAAGATAAGCATTTAGAGGCAATTTGATTGATCAAGGACTAAGACGATATGACATCCCCTGAGATATCAGAACATATGGTTGTTATGTTCATTTTATTATTTAAGCTTTCCCTCATCGGCATCTCTCATTTCAATGAAAGGTCTTATTTCTCCAGAATGCTTCTAGATCCACAACAAAAACTTTTTATTCGAGCTGAAAATCTTGACGATATTTTTGAGAGACCATACTTTGGGTTATCTCACAAACCACTACTTTCCCGTATCGAAATATGATTGAGATATTCCTGCCAGAAATGTTCCCTGTACCATAGTTTACAAATCCAGATACTAACAACTATATAATAATAGTAAATAAGCAATAACTAAAAAATAAACACGTCTATTAATGATTAATAATGCAATTTAAATTAGATGTCTTATTTAAAAGTTATAAACAAATCAAATTTTATTAAAAAGTTGCGAGAATTGAATCTCAACTATCCTTTGTTGTTGTCTCCAATTACGAGATGGAAAGAGTATATAACATACGGCCAAACTTAGTTATATATTTGAAATTTGTTCTTTTTTGTAGTAAACATATCACGTTTAAGCCCTTAAGAGAATATCCCTTTCAATAATGATGCAATTTATGACGTCAGTAAAAACGCATTACGGAATATTTCCTTGAAAATATATGTCTCCTATGTATCATATTTTAAAGTTAGGGCACAATTTATATGAACCTATTTTTAGAATTATATGAGTAATTGTTTACTTAGTGTGGGTTTAGGGACAAGTTTATTTAAAGTATTTTCCTACTAAGTCAGGGGCGTAGCAAATAAATTTTTTGTGTGTAAGAGAGGGGGGGGAGGTATCTTTTTAATTTTTTTAATATAAGTCCAGTGATAATATATTTCCACTGGTATGTTAAAATTTAAGAAACAGAAAGTGAAGTGGTCACCCTGATGATTTGAAGAATGTTGGGAGGAGAGCAACTTAGCTGTCATGACGTTTTATTAGATCAGCTGCAAGCAGCCGTGATAAGACGGATATAAACACAAATCCCACCTGTTTATATATAGCAAAGACATATGAGCTAGAATTACTTCGATTTTGATCTTCAATTCTACTCCGAGTCCAACAAAGATTCACACTTATAACTTCCAGCAAACCAACAATCTTACTTTTTTTTGTCTCTCATGAGCACAAGCACTACACATTTATTACTAGAGATGGTTTTTTTGTAAGAGCCTTTTAATATCAGCTTCCCGTTTTATGATTTTGGAGGGAGAAAATTTCTATAAAGAGGAGAACCTTCTACATTGAAAATAGCATTAGCGTAGGGAAAATATTATAATTATATTTCAATTCATATATATTTATTTTATTATAGATTTTGAAATCAATTTATAGCAAAGATAGGCGATAATTCTTCTTTTAGAGGTAGATGTTAACACACCACAACATATTCAATAATGAACAAAAGAAGAAAAAGAGGAGACACATCAAACGTTTTTTTTTTCTTTTTCTAATCGCCATATTTAGTTTTTCCTTTACACACATCCCCCCTTTATACATAGTATATATCCCGCCAGTATGTTAAAAACAAAAATAAACGTAGTGAAACTGACAATTTGAAGACAGTTTGGGAGGAGAGTAGCCTAGCTGTCAAAACGTTTTATTAGATCATTTGCAAGCAGGCGTCAGACTAAAACATTGTTAAAAGTTACTCCGATGTCAATTCTCAATTCTACTCTAATTTCAAGAAGGACTCGGCAACAAATCCTCAGGGTTACTCTTTGTCTTTTAAGAGCACACACGAATGTTAAATAAGGCTTAAAATATAATTGAATGTAGTAGAAAAGGAAGTTCACGACTCAGGAATTAAATAACACACAACAGCTGAGGAAATCAAAGTTCATTCTTCTGATTACAAATTTCAAAAACGGTCGTGCTAAAAAATACACACGATTTACATCAGTAGCTATTACTTTATACTTAGATGTTCTATCTTCAAGAATTAAAAAATAATGATCACAACTTTGGAAAAGAAAAAAATCCGATTAACAACTATAAAAAACTACTCTCTCTCGCTTTTTAGGACATGTTTTATACACCTCTAGTAATGCCTCAGTAGATATGTAATTTAGCCACTTGACTTGTGCCTAATATTAAAAATTCATCTATAGATGCACCTAACTTCGTCCCACAATAAATTAACTATAGTTTTATGAAATTTAAATTCCTATCTTTAGTTTTTATTACCCTTTAAAGAAATATATTCCTTTATATTAAAATAAAGAGTTATAATATAACGTAATATGATCAAATAAAGAAATTGGCGCAGTTAAAACTATAGCCATTGTCATTCAGTATTATATATAATTTTTTTTTAAAGTAATTAATTATATATTTTTCTACGATAAAAAGAAGTTTGCATGCTAATTATGATTAATTTATAAATTATTGAGCATCATCTATATTTATTTAATTGCAACTCCTAATGAAGGAAGGAAAAATTATCTGAAATGATTTAAAATTAGTTTTGAATTAGTTTGTATAAACAGATGGAATATTCCTTTGTAAAAACTCGGATGTGGATCTCCATTGCATCTCTCTACCTTTCCTTCGAAAAAAAAAGAGGCTCAAAATTATTTGGTATTTATCGTAGATGAAAATAATATTATAATTAGATTCGAGCAGTTGGTAAGGAGAAAAAGGGCAGGAGGAGAAGGCGAGAGTGATACCTGAAATACAACCCTTCTTAATATCAGCTGTCAGTTACATGATTTTATGAATTATTGCAATAAAGAGCAGAACCGTCGAGAAAGACACATGGTATCATTGTTTAAAATACTGATGTGATTATCAGTGATAATCACATCATTATTTATCATCTGCCTGCTTTATTATGATTTTTGAGGGTATAACGAAAGTATTTATTAACAAAATGTTTAATGAAGATTTACTACGTATAATTGACTTAGACGTTTTTTATCCGTTACAGTAGACTTTATAACGTCACACTCCATGAAATTGTAATTCATTATGAACCTTATTCTCAGAATAATAGCTAATGAAACGACAAAGTTGAGTATTTTGAAATATATTTGAAGTTCCAAGCTTAAAAAAGAAGACTTTAATTAAATATAATCTACATAATAAAAAATATACCATTATATATTTATGTTAAATATACAAAATTAAACAATTAGAATCATATAACTATTAATAACAATAAATTATAAATACAGACTATTGAAATAATAGATTGATCCAAATAATATTTTCTTGTTCTAACATCGGAATTCAGTTCAATATGTCATAACTTTAGGTTGCAATACACAAGCCAGACGTGGAGTTTAATCAAAATATCATCACCCTTTTTTCCTCATGTGCAAGTTGCATATACAATTGTGCACAGGATAAATCTACCGATGAGATCTTAATAATTATTAATGATAAAGTAAATGTCAAAATCATAAAATTAGACAATAAATATACTAATAAAAAAAATGTTAGAAATAAATCCATCTTAAAGATTGTTATTACTTACTTTTAGATAGTACAAAATTCAGAGTTCCATTTCGAAATTAGTAAATATTTTATACTTTTTACTGATAACTTGATCGTCATTTGGTGTGGATGACTCAAAACATTTTTATATGTATTTATTTAAATTACATCAATACCAACATCCTCCATTAATTTAATAATGGTTCCTCGGGAAGGGATAGGTTTATCCGTGTGTTTCTCCATAAATTTTTCGAACGTAAATGATCAGCAATTGATAAGGGTATATTTCATGTAATAAGCATCTTTGTGAGATCAGAGTTAAAGTCTGACTTGATGTATTCATCATTAACTTGATTTTATAGATGAGCATCCATGCTCTTGATATGAGATGAGGATAATGAGTGGTGTGTAATTCTAGACAGGGGACTAAAGGCACATTTATATCGACAAATCCGACAAACCATCTGTTTCTCATCCGGTAAGTATTTTCCAAATTCCTGGTCCTTCATTTTCAGAAATATGGACGGAAGGCGACATTATTTTAGGCATTTTATTCAGTTCTCTATCGACTATCACCATCTAATATTATATTAATATTGAATAATAAAGGCGGGAATAATAAGGTTCTTGATTGATAGAAGAAGATGTATATTATTTAATCAATGATGCCATAAGTATTTCTTCTCTTCTCCTCGCACGCTTTTCTATTCTTACCAAAATTATCACCCTAACTTATCTCTATGGAGACACTACACTACCTTTTTTAAACAAAATACAATATACAGTACATTTTGTTGTGAGCTGACAAGGTGTTTGCTTCTTTTTCCATAATCAGTGCTCTGAACGTTGATTGGTTGAATTAGGGATAGTTCTTGCTAAGCTGTGAATACTTATCAACATTTATTGAATTATAATTCCATAGCCTTGAAGAATTGGACAATAATTGGGTAACCTAAACTGATTTTGGACCTTTTCCCCTTGTTCCTTTTCAAATGAAAGGTTGCAAGATACAATAATGGTAATTACTCGAGGATAAAAGAGAATAAAAATCAACAGCTGACAAAACAAATTTCAAATGACTTGTTAATGTTTTGGGGATGTCATTAAGATGTAGATAGTTTTTTAGCTATAGGTTAATATCTTAAGAATGATGAGAAATCTACATTTATGTAGTGTTGTGTCAGTTCTTATTTAGGACTGAAGACTGAAGTCCCGCCCGTTTCAGTCTTTGTCCGGCCCAGTTTAGTTGTAAAACTGATAAAGTTCAGTCCTTGATGACTTCACTAAACTTTATGTCTTCTTTTTTAATCAGTTCTAGTACTGACACTCCGAAGGACCGACAGTCTTTAGGACCAGTCCCAAGGACTGATAGCACCGGTCCTTAGACTGAACTGGACCAAATAAATAAAACGTACACAACATTACCTTTATGAACTCTTTTCAAGCATATAGTCGTTCTAAAATTCTTTGTTAATTTATAAAAATGACCTTAACTCATTTATTTAACTAGTATATACTTCATGATGTATGTTGTATGTATCAAATTCTCCATTAATTTCCCTGTAGGATTTTTGCAAAATTTAACCAACTTGTAGATTATAATTAGTGAGGTTGTACATATTGCTCCCCCCTCTTCGCCTAGGTACTTGTATAAATAAATTATCTTGTAAATACAATGTGTACCTTCCAACATCTATGACGCAATAACCTCTAAGAACAAAATGAACATGGATGAAAATAATATTATAATGCCATAATTTTTTAGTTGCTACCTGAAACTAGGTTTTTTTTTAATTTTCCAAGTCTGTTGTCATTATTTTTATATTCTTCAAGAGATTGCTAGTATAAAATAATCACTTGAGCGTAAAAGACGAAAAGTAACACTGAGGATTTGTTGGTGAGATAGAAGTGTAGGTCCTTCTTGGACTCGGAGTAGAATTAAGGATCAATATCGGAGTAATGTCATTACCAGATTCGAAGTGGGTTTTTTGTTTATTTCCTTTATTTAATGGCTGCTTGCAACTAATTTAATGAAACGTTATAACAACTATACTGCACTTCTCTCAAACGTTACGTTCTTCAAATTATTAGGTTGATCATGTTCATTTTCGGTTTCGTTTTTCTTTACACACCTCAGGATAATATTATTTTCATCTATGAAGATTACCATTACCAAAGATGCTAAAATGTTCTAAATCCTCGTAAATATAAATCAAAAAGAAAAATATATATTGGCAACCTTGATAAACGACATATCTATTGGAAAAAGATGACTATATAAAGTATAGTCCTTAGTCACTATTACGCTTGAATTTTCAAAATAGGGATAAATTATTAATAAAACACTAATATCTTGCAGATTACCCTAATAATTTCTTTTTCAAATGTCTACTAACGAGGATTTGGATAATACCTCATATCTCTAACTATAACAATTATATTAAAATGAAGATAGTATAGCTACTCACGTTTATTTTTGGTATTTTATAAAAATGAAACCGAAAATCAACATGGTAACCCTGACAATTTGAAGAATGTTTTGAAGGAGAACAGCTTAGCTGTTATGATGTTTCATTAGATCAGCTACAAGCAGCTGTGACGATGGGGGGCAACTCTGCAACAAATCGTTAGGGTTACTCTTTGTCTTTTATGAGAACACACGGATGTTAAATCAGGTTTAGAATATAGTTAGTCATAACAACCTTGATTAGGGTTAAAAATCCAAAAAAAATATACCACGTTGAAGAATCCTCACATATCTAATAAGAAGAATGTACCAGAATCAATTAAATAGCTCTAAAATAAAATATCTTTGACGTCAATGATAGCCAGGAAATACCAGAGTTTAAATATATTATTACTAATATAAAAAATATGGAATCCACAAGTTCATTATTACGTAGGAACCTCACGTGGTTGATCTTCAGGGGAACGACTATACATAAAGGGAGCGCACTCTTCTCTGCATACAACATACTTTACCCTTTATGTATTTCATTTTTATTTCTCTGCTTCTATGTATTTTTTTTAGTCATCGTATTTTATAAATAAGATGTAGTAGTTTTGAATATGTTTTCATAATGTGCGGAGGGACCGTGTGTGGGTTACATATATACAGTGAAACATTATTATTCCTCTGTGGTTCTCTCATTTTCTAAACCTATCAAATTAAAAATATAAGTTTTGAGATCATAAAACGCAGGCGACTGATTTATTCAGTAAGTTAATCTTTTATATTTAGGTATCATATACAAAAAATCTTCAAAGATCCCTTTGATAACGGTTGTTATTTACGTATATTATTTGTTAAATGATGTTCCTTTGAATAATAACATACTGGTTCCGTTTATTTGTAGTCATTAAACTTATCTAAGGGAGTATTTCAATGTTTTTTACGTATATGTATTTTAAGAAGTCAAGAATATAATAATAAAAATCTCTATATTAAAAATGATGATTTAGAAAGCTTATATATAATATATATATACATAAATATAAGGCTTATAGCAATAGTATGCATTTAAAAAAGTATGTAATAGGAGCCAAAATATATTTCTACAACCTAATAGTATTATATGTTTAGCTACTTTATGTATTATTTTATTTGTTATTAGCAAATGATTTTAAAAGTAATGTTTCATTTATAATAATAATTTGTAAATATTTGTCAAAAACATTTTGAAATGAATCAAATTGTGTATTAATAATTTTTGAAATCTTAAAGATGTACATACTGTCCGTCCAAGAAAATGCTTAGCATTCAAATACCTATTTTTCGTCGTTATTTAATGACATAATTCTTTATTTACTAGTCACTTAAAAACAAAAAATATATATATAATTAATATTAAGAAAAATCTAATCAAGGTTGCACGTATAACTTTCTTAGAAGGAGATTGTGTGTACACGATATTTATTTTTAAGTCTATATGTAGTGTGTAAGGGTCTCATTTTATCACTTTAAACATATAGAGTACATATCAAAAAAATAATAATCTTATTAAAGTTTTATATACGTACTATCAATAACTCCAGAACAATTTAAAAGGTTATCAAACAACATATACTCATTTGAACTGTTATTTCTGAGACCTTGAAGTTATGTCAGCCTTATGTTCCTTGTTTATTGTAAAAATGGGTGTGTTCATTCAATATAATAATAGGATATAAGGGGGGAGGGGGTAATTCCTTTATAAGACATAACTGTTTATCAAGTCTTCCTAATGACCTCATGAAACCCCGCTTTTACTTCATTATTTATTGTCAATCATGTTTAACGTCTGGCACGACTTGTCTGTATCGTGGTAAAACTTAGTAGGATATATACAATAATTATGACTGAAAACATTATGAAATGTGAAAATCCCAGCTCAAAGCACAGTTGATATCACAAAAAAATGATGCCAAGGAGTAATTTAATTTTTTTTTGACAGAAAGTCGATTTTCTCTTAGTGTTTAAAATTTGAGATTCTGTCAGGTTTTGATTGGATCGAGTGTGTCCTAGTTGCTATTCTTGTTAATCAATTTGTATTTTAACAACATAGATGGCGTCCCCCAAAAAAAATATGTTCGATCATTTTATATTTGATTATATTTTTGTCAACTCTGGCAACGAAGTTGAACGGAGGTTATGTTTTTTTCTCTCTCTGGTTGTCACCAGGATTAAGGCAAAAGTTACAGATCAATTTTGATTTAATTTGATATGAGGATTATATTTGGTCTAAGTAAGAGGCCATTAAATTTTGAGAGTTTAAGATATAATGTCAAAATAGCAGAAAAATATAATCTACAATAACTTTGGAAAATTATAAGGTACAGAGTTCAAATTGGTATTATTATGTAGGTTTAATAAAAATGCTTTATATAGTAATAACTTCAAGGTCAATATGGAAGGTCAAATTCACACAAAAGGTGAAAAATGCATAATCGACCATCACTTTTGAACAGATTGTGATACAGAGCTGAAATAATCTCTTTGTGGCACACAATATGTACATATACATATATAACACATATTAAAATATGAATACAATAGATATTAAATTCAACTTTGCCCATTTTCACTTAAACATATAAATGATGTTTCATTAAGTAAAAATGACCATAGGGGAGATTTGCGCTCTACCGAGTACTCTTTCTATTTCTTATGGAACTTTTCTGTTTTTATAGAAGTATAGGATGATTCCATACAAGATCTGGAGTAATTGATGTGTACATAACTATATTTTCTCCGTTGTTTTGGTCAACTAACTTGACGTGGAAGAATAGCTACTAGGCCGCCCTCTATACAATTAAAAGCTGACAGGATCTCAACTTTTAAATGCTAAAAGGAAATCAAATTTCTGTCAAAAAATTAAATTACTCCTTGCTATCATTTTTTGTGATATCAACTCGTCTTTGAGCTTTGATTTTTCACATTTCATATTGCTTTCAGTCATAATTATTGTTTAAAATCCTATTGATTTTTGCTGCGACACTTGCAGTGTGCATCTGCAAACAAGTCGTGCCGAACGTTAAACATTCTCCCTATAGGGACTATTCAAGAGAATAGCTGAATATATTCATTATTAGTACTTTGGAATATAGATTATTGACTATATATGTAGAACTCAAATGGGGGTCCTCCCTTATCTTTGATAAGGAAGTCTTATCCCTTTAACAAAAATCTTCATACATACAATTATGTACATGAATATTAAAAATATAATGTCCTTGTTTTAACATTCTATCAGTATGTTTTGTATTTATATTTTAAGAAGGAATTTGTCACTTAAAACACAATTTGTATTCCCCCCCCCGTTTTATCTAATGCATTTTACTATAATGTATCAAGTTTCCTGTTAGTCGGTAATTCACTGAATATATTTTCGATGTGATAAAATTGGGTTAATTTCGAGACTTATTATTTCTCTATAAAAAAAAATGTCGAAAAATACCTGTTAGCTGAAGGAGATTTCCGTCAAAACTTCGAAACTCCCTCAAGATGTCACGATCTCCTGCGCCGATAGCAGTGCCTAGAAGTCTGCAAAGACCCTTGGAACCTCTATTCGGACTACCTAAAACATCAATAACTCCATTATAGCCCCATACCGCCGAGAAGAACCAAAACTTATGCAGAAACAATATGATTGACTTCTGGCCTACCTTCATGTGGCTCTCCTCAAACCCAGACCTCACCCCCTGGGATTCTGCAGTTTGAGACAACTTGAAGAAGAATGTCTGCCGCACCTCTCATCCAAATTTAAATTTGCTCTGATAACAGCGTGGTACATCATGGCACGGCCTTAATTGTCAAGAGCTGCCAATGTGTTCGCCGGTGTATCGAGGCTGTTATTGCTATAGAAGGAAGACATATTGAATAAAAATATAGTACATAAACATGTCACAAATAGGTTTTGAGTTATCTGGATTCCACGAAAATCAAATTTTTCGTAATTTAGTCATCCTACAACAAATATTGGGTCCCCACTCTGTAGAGTAATACATTAATAGCATCCTCGACGTCCTATTGGACATTAATATATGTATCATTGATTTCTTCCTGTATAAGTTTTAATTTGTATGCCTAAGTAGGAATTATGTATCTCATAATTGATGTTATTTATTATAAAATGTGCCAAAAAAAATTATTATCCATTAAATTATACAAATGTTTACCCTTGGATTGAGATATCTTTTATCTGTATAAACAAGAAAATAACTGTAGGTATAACTCAAAATTTCTACTTTTGTCACAAACAGAGAACAATATTATGAATAAAGCCTTATAGATGAATAATTATATAACAAATCCTTTTATTTTCCAAATAATATGCTATGATTATTATTTTATTTTTGAGGAGAGAACCATCTAAACATAAACTTATGGGTAATGAAGAATAACACTGATGCTTTGTTGTAGAGTAATACGCCTCAGTCCTCGGTGGACTAACTAAGAGTATAATTGAGGATCGATATCGTACTAATTGTTACATACAGGGTGGTCCATTGAAATCTGAACCCTTAATTAAAACATAAGCAATTAGTTGCAAAACAAAAACAAACTTGAACTCTCTAGCTTACGTTCAAGTCCAGAAAATGACAGGTGAACATAATAGACGAATTTCCATTCGTGCTCTTAAAGCAGTTGGGCGTCTCCCGGACAACTGTCTACGTCGTCAGCATGTCTAAAACGTTATAGAGGAAGAATGACTCTTTTAAAAAGGACAAATTGGACACGGAGGAGTTAAAGAAAACAACCCAGGTCAGTCCCCTCAAGTCCATGAGAGCCCATGCAAGAGATCTTGGGGTTTCACACACGACCGTCCAGAGAGCAATCAAACAAGTGGGTGGAAAAAGGGTGAGGGTGAAGAGCCTAATTTTGACACCAGCAATGAAAGAAACCTGTTTCATCCGTTGCAAGATTCTTTTGAGCTCTTTTTTTGACACTTTTGGCCCCTATACAACCCTGATGCCAACCCTCTTGACAACATATTTTGGGTGCATGTTGAGAGGAATACCGATTCTCTCAAAGCCACTGTCACCCAGCACTGGGAGGCCAAGACAGAGGTCTACATCTGCATCTGGTGCCAGGCCATCCGCCGCCACCTGGGACCCATGATTACCGCTAAGGGCGGCTAAATTCATGATAATAATAGCTCAGACATACATCTATTTAAAGTATTAAGTTTGTTGAAATTTTATTCTTATTTAATAAATTTTATCCTGTAGATGTTTAAAATTCAAAGTGTTCCGGTTTTAATGGAGCACTCGTTGTTTCCTTGCTAGATACGGAGTGGAATTTGTGTTTGTTGATTTCCTTCTACTCATAGCTGCTCCCAGCTCTTCTAATATAACGTCATGACAGTTAAGCTGGCGTCCTCCCAAACATCCTTCAAATTGTTAGGTTATTTTCTCTTTCTTATTAAAAACATACCCGTAGGTTATCTTTTTGACAACTATTATATATTATTCATGAAGATACCATTTTTCTTCAAGAAAAAACTAAGTTTAGTGATTTGAAAAATAAAAATGGTTGTTGCTTGTGCTCTTTCTCCTTTTTTGTTCATTATTTAATAACCTCTTAATAATATGTCGTTGTGGTGTAAGCTTCTCCCTCTGAAGTAGGTATTCTCGCCTATCTTTGATGTAGATTGTTTTAAAAATGCATAATACAATAAATATACATGAATACTAGCAAAAGCATATCTGACAATTATCAGGCCAAGGAGGAAGAGGAAAATCACATTGAAAAAAATTATTCAGAAAATACTTCTATATACTAATAATTATAATATGAATGGCTTGTTGTTGTCGAGATAAATCCTGATAATTCTAATTCTAATCCACTTGGATTCTTTGTACTATATTAATCCGATTAAGTAAGATAATCCACAAAGTCTCATCCTAACAACCCCCTCCCTCAAAAAAAAAAAAAAAAAGTAAAAACCCTCATGATATTGGCTTGATTGTAACCTTAATATTATTATTATTAATTAAAAAAAAGTCCTATAAACTCAAATAACATAACCAACATATATGCATAAAAATGTTCTAGATAAGAAATCCATTTTCATTTACTTTAAAATCCCAAATCGAAATTCTCGAAGAAAATTGCTAAAAAAAAAAAAAAATTGTAATTTTGAAAAAAAGGTGCGAATAGTATTTATTGGAATTGTAAAGAGAAACACAAATATACCATTATTTTTTTCGTATCTGCAAAAATAAAACAGTTATGAAGAATAATGTTATCGAAAAAATAACGCAGTTAGAGTCTTAAATTTTATGTCCAAACTGTATCATTTTGTAGCATTTCTTTTTAAAAAATTGAAAATTGATGCTCAATGAAAAAAATAAGAAATAAAAAGAGAAAAAAATAGAATAATATTCAGAAAATGACAGATATTTCAGTCATAAATCAATTTTTATGAGTCAAATTTTTATACAAACAAATTTCTAGACAAATAATCTCTACAACCTTAATTATTTACTGATCCACTATTTCATCGGAAGTTCCTTTTTTTTGCACCTGAAAGAAACAAAATGTGAATTTTCACCTATTTCTTTTTTTGCCAATAACTTTTTTGATTTTGAATAAATTTAGCAAACGTAGTTATTCGTAGAGTTGTTTTTTGAAACGTCAATCTAAGATTAATTATTATTGTTTAATTTTTGAGGAGGGAACATCTAAGTATAAAGTGCAGGAGCTCATGGATAATGGAAAGTAACACTGAGGATTTGTTGGATTAACTAAGAGTATAATTGAGGATTGATATCCGAGTAATTCCTGCCTATATCATTGCTAAATACGGAGGGTCATTTGTGTTTATTAGTTTACTCCCATAGCTGATCGCAGCTAATTTAATGAAATGTATTGACAGCTAAGCTGTTCTCCACTCAAAATAATTCAAATCGTCAGAGTGGCCACGTTAAGGTTCGGTTTCATGTTTTTACAACTATTATATTTATGATTCATGCATAAAATGGAATTTCAATCATTTCATCAAACCTACTTACCACAATCCTCTATTATATGTATACTTCATATAAAATGAATCATTTCACTTTTTGTTTGCAACTTGTACTACACAACATATTATATGTATAACGTGAATCTTTTTTTAGATTGAGTACTTCTCATGCGTCTTACCCTATGTATTTTTAAACACGTTAATTCCATAAAGTTTATTATTAGTTTTAAGGTCTTTCATTTACATTATAAAATTATTGCTATACAGTACACTATGTATTTATATCAGACTTTAACAGAAAACATGTTGACTTGTTCATAGGAAATAGGTTTTTTTCCCCCAAGTCATTTTTCATAATTATATCAATGCAAAAAGGAAAAAAAAATACTCTGAAATGTGGGGACGTATATACTATGCGGTCTTTCATTGCCTAAGGCTTCAAATTAAAACTAATAAATGCATGATTTATAACATAAATCTAGTTTAAATAGTAATACATATAATGGAATCATTGATATTAATTAATAAGGACATCATGCTTCTTTGATTCAAGTTCAATCCTGGATTATAATTGTTATGTAACAACGACGTTTCTTTTCTTTTATTAATATGACGTGGGATTAGTTTTTAAGCATAGTCGATGAATGTATCTTTTAGCAAGAAGAGTCAAATTGTATATATATTTTATTTTCATAGTGTATGTACATTCTTTTAAATAGTCATCCCTGTAAAATATATCTTAGTGTATGATTGTACCCCCGATCCAATCGTCTCCTTGTTTCGCTTTTCCTCCGGTCCGTTACTTCCGTATTTAGGTAGCGTTAGTGGAACACTACCATAATTATAATGAATTAAGGTATTTTATTCAAAGAACATTCGAGTTTTGTTGTTGTTAACTTGAACAACTTATTTTGCTAAGTTGTTGTCATTATTCTTTAATTCTTGAGGAGATAAGAGCAAAGTATAAAGTAATCCAACTGTGTGTGCTCATGAATGATTAAAGATGGATAAAACATGTCCTAGAAAGCGGGAACGGCGTTTTCTAGTTGGGAATCGGAACATGATTTGCTATTTTCTAAAACTGTTGTTATAATTTTTTTAATTCTTAAAGACAGAACATCAAAGTGTATAGTAATAAATAGTGGCTGTGCTCAAAAAAAGGCGGAGAGTAACAATGTCGGTTTGCTCAGGAGTTATAAGTGTTAGTCTTTGTTGGACTCAGAGTAGAATTGAGGATTGACATGCGAGTAATTTCTTGCTATGTACAGAGTGGGAAATGTGTGTTAATTTCCATCCTCTCGCAGCTGCTTGCAGCTGATTTAATGAAACGTCATGATAGCTAAACTGCTCTCCTCCCCAAAGAGTTTTTGAATGATGAGAGTAACAATGAGCAGTTTTTGGGGAGATATTAGTGTAAGTCCATGTTGGACTCAGAATATTATTGAAGATCAAAAATGGAGTAATTCCTAATTATGTCCTAACTTGATATGGAGTGAGACTTGTGTTTATTTTTTATATGATTTTTTGACCCAGGGAGTACTTTATCACTTTGCTAGGCCTCATCTAAATCATATTCATTTTTTAAATGTTATATAAAGTACTTCCCTCTTAAACAAAACGGCTGCAAGATTTAATTCATTTTATACAGTGATCCCTGTATATTATACTCCTTTTTTTATCTTTATATTTTATAAGATATACATCAGGGAGCACAATATACCTTCAGATTGTTTTTCAGATATACATAGATTAATTTTTACTAGCTAGATGGCTCTTAAGTTGAATCAATGTTACTTTTTAAAGACTTTTTCACGAGAATTGGCAAGTTTTTTTTTTTTTTTTTTTTTTTTTTTTGCAAAAGAATAGATATTTAACTCAATTCAGTCAAATTGTATCAACTAAAATTGTACATTATAGTCACTTAAGGAAGGACCCTAATTCACCTAGTAGAACATCTTCTTAGATAAAAGGGAGCAAGAATTGATCTTAGTAAAAATAACCGGACATGAAAATTTATTTTAGTAATAGTTATAAAGAATATATATACCGGTAGTTGCATAAATACGCGGACTATTTGTGGCAGATAATTAAATGTGTAATAAAATTCGTATGACGTTTTTTTTTTTTTTTTTTGAGAATTATATAATAGAGAATTTATTCTGGTATAAAATTTAATATAATTACTGAATATAACTGCCATCAGCTGCTATGAGACCCTCCAAGCGCTCGCGGAAGGCCTTGCACACATTGAAGATCTAATGGTCTTCAATGGCTGCACATTGCTCATTGACGCCGGCCTTCAATGAGTCCAAATTCGGGTGGCGGGTAGCACAGACCTTCTTCTCAATTTGCCACCACACACTGTAGTCAAGGGGATTCAAATCAGGTGATTAAGGTGGCCAAATGTTTTTGTTCCAAAATGGCATGTTGGCAGCGAGCCAATCCTGAGTAATTCCAGAGGTATGGGCAGGTGCCCCATCCTGCTGGAAGATAAAGGGCCCCATTAGAGATCTTGAGGGCCTATGGAAGGACCTTGTCCTAGACAGACCTACCGGCGCGGAGGAGAGTGGAAACCATATGACGTTTGACCTCGTCATTCATCGTAAACGACTTTGTTTGATGCGAGTAAAAAAACTAAAAGCAAAGGCAAAAGATTTACCGAGTTACTCGTGCTGGAATTTTTTATTTCCAGTCACGGAACCTTGATATATAAACGTTTAAAAATTAGTCCGCGTATTTATGCAACTATCGGTATACTGTGTTACTTTTACTGATTTTTTTTTTTTGATAAGTTAGGAGCGTCTGTGGTTTTTTTATCTCTTTTTGAGTGATGCTAGAAATGAGACTAAACATTACTCGAATCTTTATAGTTTAGATCAAGGATGTCCATCCTTTTCATACAATGGGCCTCCTTACCATTTGAAATATTTTAATGGGTTACAGAACCTATTAAATTAAATTTCATGAAAAATGGCTTCATAAAACAAAATTGTAAAATAAATATTCATTTCAAATTTAGGCCAAATAAAAAAAAAAGTTAAAATCTAATTTTTCAATGCCAATCTTGTTTTTTGCTCTCTCACATAATTTGGTCAAATGATTTAAAATAAAAATCTCTGTTTTCTCATTAAATTTTTTCTATTTTGGAAATATTGTTCAATATTTGTAAGTGTTATGTGCGTTCTACGGGATTTGATGATATTGTGACATTTTTCTAAAAAAATCTACTTGATGTGAAAATGAGTTGTGGGCCGCACTTAAACATTAAATAAGACATCTCTGGTTTAGATCGTAAGTAAAGGAGTTATTCCAAAAAAATATTTGGTACAGTTTTGAGTATTTAATTGAAAATTGTTGGCTCTAGTTAAGTGGAGTTTTTTTATTCCGAGTAATATTCGAATCCATCACTATTTTTTTTAAATAGTTATTTATTTGATAAAAAGCTATAGTTTTACAATTTCTTATCACTCTCTGTCTCCCCTCTCTATAAATACTTTTATCATTTGATATGATAAAATATTCATATTTATAGAAAAGAGATTTATAAGTTTTTGCCTAGGGAGGGGAGTGTCCTTTAAGTATTTGATTTGATACTTAGAATACTACTTATTATAGAAGCTTGTTAAATAAAAATTTTTGATGATTAAATATTCGTTAAGTTCCGATTGTTTAAATTTTACAGTATTTAAATGACCAGATTAAAAATTAAGTAAATCCATTTTTGTCCCTTGCAATTTTTTTTCTGTGCTATTTAATAAGTTCACTACTCATGAGATAAACAATAATGACAACAGCCGAGGAATAGAAAATTCCATTTTTAAATTACCAATTCCAAAAAAAAATAACAAATAACCACGATTTACATCAGTAGTTGTTATTACTTCATACTTAGATGTTCTGTCTTCAAGAATGACAAAATAATGACAACATCTTTGAAAATAAAAAATCCTCTTCAGATTAAAGTTTTGTCGCTAGAAATTTCACAGTAGATGTACCTTCATGTGATGTATTAAAAAGTATTAGCACTTAACTCTAACTCACAATTTGTTTTGGAAGTTAGAGGCCCTTTTTTGAAAAACTGACCAATAGACCAATATTTCTTCATGCTCAGGGTAATATAGGGCATCAAAGTTGCATGAGTATAAATGAAACTAATTGGTTTATTGTTTTTATTTGGCTACTAATTAGGTAGTAATGCATAGCCATGACAATATGGGAAACACCCACTAAGCCAGGGCCAATATTACCCCCTTTAGTGTGTCTCATTATACATTCATTTAATAACCAGTGATGAAAATCGTATATATTTTGGCCATGTTAAAAAAAAAGCAAAACTAAAATCAACACGGTAACCTTGACAATTAGAAAAAGGTTTTAGAGGAGAGCAATTTAGTAGTAATGTGTTTTCCAACAAGGACTTACAGTTATAAATCTGCAACAAATCCTCAAGGTTACTCTCCGTCTTTTATGAGCACACAAGGATGTTCAATCAGGTTTGGAATATAATTGAATGTAGTAAGATAGGAAGTTCACTACTGCGTAGTTAAATAGCCATGACAAAAGGTGAGTAAAACTAATTAATGAACAAATTAATGGAAATAGGACTCCAACTTGAGATGCCCAGAGCACTAGCAATCTCACACACCTTCACTCTTCTGTTATCCATCACCACCATATCATGGATTTTATCAATGATTTCTACAGTAGTAACCTCAACAGGATGTCCAGAAGGTTCAACAACACTTGTGCCCATATTGCCACTCCGAACATTTTGAAACCACTTATACACTGTTTAAATCGAAGGACCAGAGTCCCATAATGTTTATCAAGCTTCTTTTTAGTCTCTTGAGGCGTTTTACCTTTCATAAAGTAATGTTTAATCAACACGAGAGATAGTCCATTTTTTGAAAATCACTCCACTTCCTCGATTCAAACGAATGTCAAACAGAAATAAATAGACGACTCTGGCTAAAAGTTGGTGTTTGTTATTCAAAGAGATGTTATAACTAAACATAAACTCAATACGTCCAAATAGTGCCATCTCTCAGACTTTGCACGGACTTTCAAACGACCCTCTTATATTTTATAATTTTACAAAAAATGTATCATCTTAAAACTGATGATTATTACTACATAATTCTACATATTGTATTCTATTTTAGTATTTTATCTTTGTTTTGACAATAAATTTCATCCACTAATAGACTTCAATAATAATATATAAAAAATCTGTGAAAAACGGGTACTAGAAAAACTGCCCTGGGGAAAATTGCCAGTGGAAGATTATCCTGGAGAAAATTGCCAGTTAGGAAAATCGCCCTTATTTTGTTCAAACTTCATGATGAATAATAACACATTAAAAATGACAAATATTTAAGCATATTTGTTTGTTCCATCCCCCAAGGGAGTACCTTCAAGTGTGAGTAATATTATTGCAATATAATTTTCTCGAAATTTTTTAAATTAAATCTAATCTTATAAGAAATAGATTGAGAGGATTGGTTAGGAGGGGGGATAAATAGCTTAGGACCTCTTAAATTAGTTGAATATCTCCACCCTTTGATTGGCCAAGTGGTAGTGTGGGATTACTAAAAACCACCGCCAATACATCCAAGGATGTATTAGATGAATTGGCGGTAGTTTTTAAGAATCCCACACTACTCCTTGGGCACTTGCCAATCCAAGGGCAGAGAGTATTCAACCATATTGTAAGAGGGCCTAACCTATTTACCACCCCCCTCTTATATTATATTAGTATTACTCACACTTGAAGGGACTCCCTTGGAGAATTAAACAAAAAAATATGTTTGGATATTTGTCATAAATAATATTAAGGGAATTTTTAATGTGTTAGTATTCATCATGAAGTTTGAACAAAATATGAACAATTTTCGTCTTAGTCAATTTTCTCCAGGGCAATCTTCTACGGGCAATTTTCTCCAGAGCAGTTTTCCGCACACGGAAAAAGGGTACAAATAATAAACACATACCTTTTTCACATGAGTAGCCCAATTAGCTTGAATGCAATATGGCTTAAATATGATGTATTCTATTGTCCCATCAAAACAAGGTATCTCTAGAATGAATAGTAAAGTATATATATTCGGGGTTCTTATACTCATTCGGGGGCCAAATTAGCCCTACTGTACAAAACATAATTGTGACTCCCTTTACTTACATTTTAACCTATCAAATGGCTTTATATTTAAAACGCTCCATATAATTGGCTACAATTGGGTGAATTACATGGATTGTATGATTAATTATACTAGTTTATGTATTTTAAATTCATATTTTTTATAGATGTCTTTGAGAATTGGTAATTTTTTTTCTTTTTCAATAATTTGTCCTTTGGCAATAAGTATGCAGATTGTACCAATACACATTTTCTACCATAAAATCTAAGTAAAGGTCGAAAATGATAAAAGATGTAAATAAAATTCAAAAAGCAAATCAATCTTATTTACATCATTTGAACACCACAAGAAAATACTTCCTGATTCGAACTCAAAAGTAGCATTGTCCAAAAAATAATAAGGGTTAAAAAGACGGAGGGTAGTTGTCAAGGGTTAAGTGTCATGTTCCCACTATATATATATGTATAAAAACTGGGATTCCAATTCATCTACTTCTTTGATGACTCCACAAAAATAATAATTAATTAACGATGCAATAAAAGTCAATTACTTCTTTTTTAAAGTCTGTGAATTACGCTGTCATCCGATCCATAATATATTCGATCAACAAAGAAAACTGATGAGTAATTGTTTTATGCAATTTCTTTGTTTAAAGGTATTTTCCACATTAATGTACGTTGTACATTCATCAATACTATTTGTGATCAGAACAATCTTTACCCTTTTTATACGAATAGTATATGCTATACTTTCTGCACTATCACTATTTTTAATTTGATCACTATTAATTACTAAGACATAAAAAGGGTCAATAAATGTTATCATGTAAATGCTAAATCATTCGTCTCCCCTTCAGAGACCCCTTTCGTTAGAGAGACTCGTACAAAATATATAATGGGACTTCAATCCTTGAAGCTTGGGGGATCACTTTTATATTAAGGTCTTTGCAAAGATACGTAATGGGCATTTTATACTATATCAAGTGATCAACCCCAAAGTTTAGAGGATACCAATCAAATCTTCACCACTTCTTTACTGCTAATTTATTAAAAAGGAGATGGATGTGAGCTTTAAAGTACTCTTTGAGTAGCTCTGAGAATACCCTACACTCTGCCTGTTATAGTTTCATTCATAGAAACGAACAATTCCATGCTCAAATAAATATAAAAAATATTTTTGAAAAAAAAAAAAATATATATATATAGCTCATAGCATGAATTAAATTGTAAGCTTTCCAGATCCCAGATCCAATAATAATAAAGTTTAAATAAATTGCAATGACAAGTGATGACTTCAAGAGAAGTCCGATACATCACTAAAACCCACCTTGTTAAGTTAAATTAATAATTACGTTCGTATCATTATTAAAAGATTGAATGTTCATTTCTTAGTGTAGTGTTTAGTCAATGTCATCAGTGGCAAGTGTAATGTTGAAGTAAGAGGTTGTTTGTATTGCCATTCCTCGGTTACGAGTGGAAGATTATGACTGTACTAGCAAGTATATGTAGATGTAAGTCATATAACTTTTGATTCATTTCATTTGTTGTTCATCATCTTGAATAATTTAGATGAAGAAATATTATCTTTATACCTGGCACAATTATTTCCTACATAGAATTACCTATTACTATAAATTAAATCTATATTTATAGTTTATAGACTCAAATGACTCAATATTAGGCTGACCGAAAAAAGAAAAAAAAATATGGATTATTATGTTACGCCAAAAAATTAACTAAGTTAAAAGAGAGTTAGTCTCAATCATTGCTTATAAATTATAAGTTTCTTCCTCACGAATTAATGAAAGTGAATGACTTTTCTCTTTGGTGTTCTTAAGTCAGAAGAAAAGAAACTAATTTTTTCTTGTTTACATAAGTGAAAGTATCAAATGTTAAGAAAAGAAAACGTTGACCTTCCTCAATTATTTGGATATTATATGTACCATACTTATTGTCTCTATAAATGCCTTTATAAACTTTAAAGCCTATAAAATGTATTATTGTAAAGTTGTGTTTTGGAGTCGGGGTAGGTGACATTTCTCAATTATTGGAATATTATGAATAGCATACTTATTGCCTTTATAAAATTTATAACCTATAAAATAAACTATTGTGTGTTGGAGTCGGAGTATGGGACATTTTATGTACCAACTCCGCAGCCCTGCTCAAACGTGAAATTTAAAAAATAAAAAGTTTTTTCTTAGCTAACTAAATTTGGAAAAAAATCCTCACCTTGTTCTTGTTTTGTTTAAAAAAATGAACATATTTTTTTTCAGAAATAAACGGCTTCTAAGCTCGAGTAAAATATTTTATTAGATCTATATTCTTTTTAGGTTAATTGCTGTATGTAATTGATCAATATGTATACTCATTTCAACATTTGATTCATGAAAATTGTCCTATTTTAATAAATAACGGTATTACCCCTCTTTGTCAACAGTTATTTGGCGTCGACGAACATACAAATGTTGTTACGAGTCACATTCATTTTTATAAATTTTATATGATGTACTTCCCGCTTTTTTTCTTTTTTAATATGTTTTGAACTAAACCTTTGCGAGATGGCATTCATTTTATAGAGTGCTCCCTGTATATTATACTTTCTTTCTTTTTCTTTATACTCTATTTGTATCAGGTAGTACTATATCTAGAGCACCCAGTAACGTAGTTTTATGAATACAGTCATACATAAACTATTTTTTGCTCACTAGATGACTCTCAATGTTACTTTTTCACTACAAATAGCAAGATATTGTGCAAACATTTTAATATTTTTGACTCAATTTAGTCGAATTGAACTCACTGAATACCCAAATTTTATCTCATGGTCACATAAAGATAAAGAAATACCTTTTAATGGAACATCCTTTTAGATTGAAGGAAGCAAGAGTTGATGTTATTATGTATACCTCGGACTGGAACTTTTTTTAAATAATAGAGATTATCTTATTTAGGTTTATCATGTTTTGATTTCCAAAGAAAAGAGGAATGCTAGGGGGGTAATTTAAAAATGATATATGAATAAAATGTCAAAACATGTTGATACTTTTTCGAAAAAGTACTTTTTATATTAGTTACTCAAAAGTTTGAAAGCTCTGTTAAAAAAAAAACAAAAAACATTTGTTCAAAAAAGAATTTTAACTTTTTTTTTATTTGGCCTAAATTTGAAATAAATATTTATTTTACAATTTTGTTTTATGAAGCCATTTTTCATGAAATTTAATTTAATAAGTTCTGTAACCCATTAAAATATTTCAAATGGTAAGACGGCCCATTGTATGAAAAGGATGGACATCCTTGATCTAAACTATAAAGATTCGAGTAATGTTTAGTCTCATTTCTAGCATCACTCAAAAAGAGAGTAAAAAAAACTACACACGCTCCTGACTTATCAAAAATAAAACCAAAAAATTAGAAGTAATAACAAAGCATACCGGTAGTTGCATAAATACGCGGACTAATTTTTAAACGCTTATATCTCAAGGTTCCGTGACCGGAAATAAAAAATTCCAGCACGAGTAACTCGGTAAATCTTTTGCCTTTGCTTTTAGTTTTCTTACTCGCATCAAACAAAGTCGTTTACGATGAATGACGAGGCCAAACGTCATATGGTTTCCACTCTCCTCCGCGCCGGTAGGTCTGTCTAGTTGGAGATTTTGAAGGACAAGGTCCTTCCATAGGCCCTCAAGATCTCTAATGGGGCCCCTTTATCTTCCAGCAGGATGGGGCACCTGCCCATACCTCTGGAATTACTCAGGATTGGCTCGCTGCCAACATGCCATTTTGGAACAAAAACATTTGGCCACCTTAATCACCTGATTTGAATCCCCTTGACTACAATGTGTGGTGAGAAGATTGAGAAGAAGGTCTGTGCTACCCGCCACCCGAATTTGTACTCATTGAAGGCCGGCGTCAATGAGCAATGTGCAGCCATTGAAGACTATTAGATCCTCAATGTGTGCAAGGCCTTCCGCGAGCGCTTGGAGGGTCTCATAGCAGAAAATTCATAAATTGATAAAAAGTATAGGAACAGCCCAAATAAAATGTAAAAAAGGACAGTGGGTCACAAACTCATATTAATAATTATTTATTAGTGGCTATTATTAGAAACACGGAGAAAATGTCGTTGAGGCTTAATTATGATGTAATACTTTAAAAAAATATTTTTTGATAATCGTGTTGAACTAATTACGTTGAATTGCATGTGTTAGCAATATCATTTTTATTTGCACATTAGAACTAAATAGGATACGAGGGATAGTTGCAACACCGGACAGTCCAAAATAATTATCTTTTAGGGTGTTGAGGCTCCATTTTTGGATTTTTTTAAAAAGAAATTCAAAAATAAAATTTAAAGTCGATATTTATTCGCAAAAAATTAAATTTTTGGAAAAAAAATTCAAACTTTCATATCTATTCATAAAAAATTTAATTTTTGAAGAGAAAATTCAAATTTTATATTTTTTATAAAAAAAATTCAAAATCCATAGTTTTTTTTATAAAAAATAAAAAATCCAAACTGTTCACAAAAAAAAAAGAATCTAAATTAAATTTCAAATATTAAATTTTTTCAAAAAAAAATTCAAAAATCCAAAGTTAATAACAGAAAATTAAATTTTTGAGAATAAATATTTTGGAATATATAGAAGGGGCTACAGTCCCTACTGCTAACTCCCTGTGGGCGTTCCTGTTAAAAGGTGTAGAATAGAGTTCCCCAACTGTTTTCTTTTCCATGTCATGACTTTTTTATTATAAATACATGATATGTCCGGTTTTTCGTGAGTGAAGATGATTTTTACAGCGCTTAAAATAAAAGTCAAATCTATATTCATAAAGCAAAGTTTCTCTGTATGAATGTTTAAATGAAGAAAAGGCATTTCTGAACTACTAAATAACAATATAGTCAGTCGTATTTAGTATTGTGTTGGACCTTATTTATTGGGTCCTGCAATGCAATTTTGCGATAAAATACGAACATACTACATTTTTAACTAGTTATTTGATTTATTTTACTATATATATTTAAAAAAAAAGGAAAAACACACTCAGTGAGGTCACAAGGGATCAATTTTACTTTCTATAAGGACTGAGAAGTTGGACTGGGCTGAACGGAGTCCTCAGTTCTAAATAATGACCTACACAACACAACTGATCACGATTCTATAAAGTACAGTTATTTATTTGATTCCTTTAATTTATAATTCAATATTTTTTATTGTTGCAACTAGTGTTGTATTGGTTATTATTTAAGATGGCGGTTCTGTCCAGTCCGGCCTCATCTATTTCAGTCCTGTCTAATTTCTTTGTCCTTGAAGTAGGTAAAATCGATATTTTGTGACATTATTATAGGTTTTTTTTTTTTTTTTTTTTATTAGTCTGGTATATCTAGATATATTAAAAAAACAAAGTTGATATATATGTCTGAATGTCTGAAAAACAGTTACAAGGTACACTGTATAAAGTGTTTTCTGATGTAAACATATTTTCATCTAATAAATTACAATGTAGTCGTATTAATGAAATATTTCAGACGTGTGCAATGTGCATTTAGCATGATATCATAATTCATCTGCATTTACTGTAAATGATTTGAATAAAATATAAACGTTGATAAGTTAAAATCAATTAACTCTCTCTGACTCACTGTATTTAGCATACGGGGAGCACTGGTTTGTTTCTGTTTTTTAGTGAGGGATCCAGAGTACTAAATTACTCTTCTTAAGACTGTAGATTGTCTTACAAGCAATTCCTGTCAGCCTGACCACCTATGTTGGAGTGTTCCCCGCACGTAGAAGGGATGATGCCCTAAGCCTTGAATCTTGTCGCGATGACTTTTCTAGTCCGATTTAAAAAAAATCAAATAACAGCAGTTGCTTGAGATACATGGCTAATTATACAATTAAAAACAGTTTTAATTTCCTCACACAGTACGAATGTAGAGATAAGAGAGAGAGAGAGGGTTGTAGAAAGAGACAGAAGGAGAACAGAAGGAGAGGAGAGACAGAGAGAAGGAGATACAATAAAAGAAGAGAAGGGGAAATAAATATTATTTCAGTCAAAAACAGCCTCTTAATGACATAGTTGATTATTTTATAAGTCTACCTACTAAGTTTCAGACTGATCTTTCAGAAACTTTTAGGGGGCTCAAGCCCCCCTCCAAAAATAGAGGAAGGTTAGCAACACCACTTGTAAAAACTATCAATAGATTGAAACAGACATGCCTTGAAAATGTTTGGAAAGTATAAATTAAACAAAATTGTTTCGGTCTTCCCTATTATAAGTATATATGTATACTTAAATGGTACTTTGTTATTTGATAAGTGAAGCTGCGGTAATGATTTGATATATTTACCATTAAACTTGTGATATCAATTATATTATTATAGTTATATAATTTAAATGTTTTATTACATCCTTTTTTTTTCCTATTAATTTCAGAGATGAGTTCGCCCTTAAAATCCATTACACCACTCTCAATCCTACGAAAGGACTATTGGATGATTGAGAAATTAGGCTGTGGAGGATTTAGTAAAGTATATTTAATCCGCCACAAAATTGACAAAACCTACAGAGCTGCAAAGCATCAACGGGTAACAGACTCTAATTTAATGAAAGTATCTCGGAGAGAGGCTCGAGTTCTACTACATTTAACTGAAGGAAGAGCTGAATATCTTCGAAAACACATTGTTAATTTCATTAATTACTTCGAGGGTGAAGGACAATCAGTTATACTCATGGAGTATTTACCAGGTGGAGAACTATTTCAGGTATATATTTGTACATAAATTAGGATTATTTAACTTGGGCAATTGATAACAAAATAATATATATTTATAGTCAAAGAATTCCAAAGATTTTGAATAATCAGGCAGGATTTTTATTCTCACATGAGGGTAAACCTCTGCCTAGGGTCATTTTCCTACATGAAGTATCATTTCTTCTCTGTGTTAAAGTCATAAATGTGATAACCTAACAAGGCTTTTTTTCTGAATATTATTTTGTCAGAATAGTCTCCTTGTAATTCTACAACATACTTCTTCCACCGATGCTTCCAACTCTGTAACCTGTTCAAATAGTAATTGGCGTTTTTTTCTACAAAATTTTCCAAAAGAAACTTATTGTTTTTGGCTCAGAGTTGGATTGGCTTAGACGTGCATATGTCTGCCGCTATTGCTTAAAATTATTTGATGGTTACACTTTCAAAAACAAATATTTATTGTCCATTTTCACATCAACTCACTCAAACGACTGATACATAAAAACTGCACTCCAAAATGGCTGAAACTTTGATGAGTCACTGTCAAGAGATGCTATATAAATGTGACTAGCTTTTATTTAGGAGTGTTGCCATCTTCACGTATGACAGAAACTTTTCAGACATACTTATTATAGTCATTCCAAATGACATGAATCAAAAATAGGACATTTTTCACAGCACCATCATTGATTTTTTTCAAATTTGGCACATATTTTAATATTAGTTAAAAACTCAAAAATCCAAAATTTCCGCCTTTTTTGTCATTCAGTTCAGAATTTAGAGTCTTCTAAAGTTATGGCCTCGACGCCACCTACCCTACATTTAAATTGTTGTATTTTGAATGTTTTTGAAGATATCGTACTACCTTAAAAACCATTTAATACATAATTGTTTTATTCTTTTGTTGTATGTTATTGTATAAGGCAACTAAATAATTTTGCATCCTTAAGGTCACAAGCTTAATATTTTGACCTCAAAAAAATATAACATGCTCATGTTCAATTTCACTTAAATTTTTGGTATGTTAATTTGTAATATATATTATAAGCATATAAAATAACTTTTGAGAGATGCATTCGATTTCACTACATTACTAAATTCTAAAAGCCAAGCATATGCAGTGTTCGGAAGCAAAAAATGCATTCGAGATGGTTCTGGTCTTCATGACCTCTGTCAGAAGGTGAGTGGGATCTCGTGTATGAGGACAATCTCAAGTCACCATTCACAACCCTCTTGATGGTCATAGCAGCCACAGAGAAGTCGTTGGCGAGGCGATTCATCGATTTGGTGGGTTCTTCTTTGATCTTCTCCAAGCTGGACAAGAACTCTAGATCCCTCTTTAAATTGTACCCTTCACTTCCTGCTTTCCTTGAGAGGTCTTCTCCATCTAAATTTTGGTCACAATGAAAACCGGGCTTCTAGAGTACTTTACAATGTCTATATTCACCACCACCTCAACTTCAGCTATGGGATACCTGAGATGCCCTGTCCTTATAACAATATATATATTCAGAAATTTGCTCTACCAACACACACATTTTCATCTGTAATATTTAAGTGTACTACCATTTTTTCCTTTTCTAAACTTAGTTTTTTCTTTACACAGATCCCTTCTTTACCCATGTGACTACAATTCCATAGTATAATGTAATTATTGCCAATTATTTTCTTTCAACCAGGGGTACAGCTTTAAGAAGGGAGGTCAATAAGTAAAAATTAGTGCGCCTATGCTACAGATTTATTAATGTCTATTTAAAAAAAAAAAATCCCCTTACTCCTTTAAGGGGAATTTGGGATCTCCCATTATAATATTTTAATTTTTTTCCATTTTTAAATGTGAATTTTATTTTTTAAATTTTCTTTTCTTTTTAAATACTTTTTTTTAAATATTTCTTAAGAAAATGAGATTTGGTCCTTTTTCGACCTTTCTTTTTTAAAGAGAAGATCTAAATTTTATTTTCTCAAACGACTTTTTTTTAGTAAATGGTAAGCCTATTTGATTGAACTTTATGTTTAAAAAAATATTTTTTTCATTTTTTAGAGCATAACTATTGCTTATTATTAGAACTATTTTTAGAAAATTATTGGACGCGCCGTTATTTATACCGTATCTCGCAACCTCTCCTCAAAACAATAGCAGAAAAAACCACCTTGGTAGATAGGCAATTCTTCCATCTATGAAATTATTATTCTATAATAGTTGATAATTCTTCACAGCTTCATAAGAACTAATTCAAATACAGCCAATCAATATTAAGAACACTTATTAGGAGTAAAGAAGAAGAAATATCTTCAGCTACATCCATGTGCAGTGTAAATTTTGGTTTAGTGAGGTAACGCAATGTGGAATGACCACGTGCACTGCGTTACTTCACTAACAGAGAAATATACAATATATCAGATGTTGATGTGCTTTTTCTTTTCTCCTAATCAATATTCTGAACGTTGATGGGTTGAATTATAATTGGCTCGTTTTAAGCTGTTGACAATTCTCAACAACTATTGAATAATAATTTCATAGCTAAATTTATTTTTGGAAGAAAGGTTGAGTGATGAAATAAAGGTGACGATGATTCTGATGGAATTGTTTATGTAAATGTTGTTCCAAGGATTAGTCAAAATAAAAAGAAATATTACGTTCAATAAAGATTGTTTAGTTTTTTAAAATTAAAATTAAAAAATACTAAAAGCTTTTTAATATTCGTAAAAAGTTCGAGTATCCGAAGCTGATTCGAGTCTCAAATCTGTTCTGTTAATACAAGTGTACTTATACCGTACCAAGGTACTTTGGATCCGGTTCCAAGAACTGTCTTATCTCTAATCCGTACTCCACTACCACTGATTTCAATCCCTTCGTTTATTTACCCTTGTCAAATATCCCAACTAGTATTACTCCTATTTTGATATAATGCACATAAGCCTATGTATTATATTGCATCAGTTGTATATAATTGTATCCTTATTTTGTATCATATAGCTAAAGAGAGGATGTGTATAAAGAAAGAACAAAGTATAGCAATTAAAAAAGGAAAAACGGTTGATGTGTGTGCTGTTTCTTCTTTTTGTTCATTATATAATAAGTCGTCCGGGTGTTAACATCTGCTTCTTTTGTTAACAATTGTCGCCTATTTTTGATATCAGTTGATTTAAAAATACATAATAAAATTAAAATAAATGAATTTAAGTATAATTATAAAAGCATACCTGCACTAATAATATTTTAATTGTGGAATGTTCTCCTCTTTATAGTAGTCATCCATTTTCTCCCTTCAAAATCATAAAGCAGGTAGCTTATATCAACAAAGGTATTAATTCAGTTGCACCATATACCTCGCTCCTGCCTTTTTGCACTCTTAAAAAAACAATGTTTTCCTATAACTCACGGCGTTACAATATACTATTAAAGTATTTTGTTGTCAGCTGTCGATATTTCTGCTTATTTTTCTTTAAGCAATATTTCAAATGTTCATCGCTTTAATTTAAATTAGCTCTTATTCAGCTGTGAACAATCTCAAACAATTATTGAATAATAATTCCATATTTGGGAAGAATTGATTTTGGGCCTTTATTTATGTTTCTTTTTGAGCGAAAGGTTGCGTGATATAATAAAGGTAACGACGTGATAGTACATAGAAGGCTTGTTTTTATTTACATTGAACTTGCAATATAAAAAAAATATACATAACCCTAATTAAAGTACGTATGCCTTTGTACAAATGAGGACATAATCTTAAAAATTCTTTATCTATGACGTCAAATCAGATATTAAATTGATTACTGTATTTACTTGCATTAAACACACGGCTTGGCTTGTGTAGAAAAATGGAATTGATAATTAAAAATCTTATTTAACCTATAAATGTATAACAAAGGATTGTAAAATTTTCTATGAAACTTAAGTCAAAGGCTGCACAAAAAAAGAAGTACCTTGGTGAAGTGCTTTTGATTATATTTATTTAATTAATCAATCCAAAAAAAATGATTCTCGAGAAATCTTACTTCCTTTAAATCTTTTTCAATTATTAGATTATAACAGAAATTAAAACCAAGTATTTCTCTAAAAGTATCGTGTTTTTGTTTTTAAATTTGTTAAAGAATATTTCATAGCCTTGATCAGGGATTCTCAATAGGCAGTCAGTTCTAAGCCCGGGACGCAAAAATTATTAAATAAAATTGACAGAAATATGCATTATTTGCTTTAATTTATGATTTTGAGGCTGGTATAATTAGCCTAAATTGTTTTTTATGGCAATACTGACATGCAATAATCAATAATGTCGGGAGGGGGTGAATCAATTGCCGGCAATCTATCAATCGATGCTAGATAATAGTAAAAAAATTGTCTGTATTCAGAGCAAATTAAAAAAAGAAACCGAAAATCAACACAGTAACCCTGATTATTTGAAGAACGTTTTGAAGGTGAGCAGCCTAGCTGTCATGACATTTTATTAGATCAGCTATTAGAATCTTTAAAAAGGGAGGAGGGGAGAAGGAAATAAATAAGGACATTCGCAATAATGACTCTAATCTCGATCCTCTATTCCCCTCTGATTTTAACAGGGACTGTCAATTACAACTTGCAACAAATTCTCAAAACAAGCTACTTTCTGTCGTTTATGTGCACAAACGAATGTTCAATCAGGTTTTGAATACAATTGATTTAGTAGACAAGGAATTTTACTTTACTAAATAATAATTAGCATAACTAAAGGAAAGAAAATTCATTCTTCAGATTACCAACTCCAAAAAATGGACGGCCTAAAAATACACACGATTTACATCACTATTAGGTAATATCCTCTTCTTTTTTTCTTTTTTTTTTCATCAATCGACTTCACATTAATCAACATTACCTACACACTAAATTATTAATTAGTAAACTTGTTCCAACAACCGATTTCATTGTTCCCTGGTTCGATCCTTTTGGTCTTCTTGTTTGTCGAATGATCGGATCAACATGGTTGTGCAGGTTTGTTTTTCTGAGATGAATGAGGGGTTAAATAAATATAGTACTAAACTCACTCATGAGCACTTAGATCCGTTTATAACGATTGCCACGACTAGTGGATTAAAAAGATAGCTCCGAATTTACGAGTTATTTTATTAATTAAAGTTATAATATGTTTGAATATAAATATTTAAACGTCAATGACTTTTATCATGTTTATATTATTTAATGTCCGATTAATATTGAAGCCATGTTTCATTAGTTACTATCTATCTTCTCTTTTTTCCCCCTTTTAAATCATAATATCAATTATCTCTATCAGTTATTTTTCTCTTGATAAGATGATGTTTTTAAACAGTGAAATGTAATCATAATAATTTTGAAACAATCCTATGTACGTAATTTAGTAAAGGACTCAGCATATTATATCTTGAAATATGAAATTATCCTTTCCATTATGATTTGATTATTTGACCACAAATTTTATTTCCGTATAAATTAATAGGAAGTTGGGATGATAAAAGTTTTAGAAAGACGTTTATAAATAACTGTTCAGGCCAGTGACCATGGGTCTCTGTGGAAAAGGTGTAAACCCCTCATTGTCTAAAATGTTGTATAAAAAATGAACTTATGTTATCAAATTTTGAATTATTCAATAACATAAAATATATATATATTTATTTTTTTTGCTAAAAATTTGAAATACATTTTAAAAAATGACAATAGGAATTTTTTTGTGGCCGTGATTTTAATTTTTGTTTTTCTAAATTTTATAGGAAAAACATGGCTTTTATTTATAAAAAAAAGGTCATTAGTCTCTACATAACATTGTGTCATAAATCGACTAATATTTGAAATTTTGTCAAAAAGTAACCACAAACCCTAATCACAGCCCTGAACGTATTTAAAAAAATTTCTACTTTTTCACAGTTTTCTTAGATAACTCAATTGATTTTTGTCTTAGTACATCACTGAAACTAAAGAGGCTGAAAAAAGATTACACAAGTGGTACATCATTTAAAAAACGTTGATAATCCCAGCTCTAAAGAAGTGAATCCCATTCAGGATCCGTAAAGTTAGCAAAAAATGTATTTTATAAAGAAAATCATAAAATATGCCAAATTAGCATCTTTGCCAAAAAAAATAAATATATATATATGTCTAGTGGCTATGCAATTTTCTAGAGGCTACAAAATTTATATTCTCTTCTCTTACTGATATTTTAAATTATGAATTCACCGGTATAAAATATATAAGCCTGAAATATATATTTTTATGAAAATATGTTCATCAGATTAAACAACCAAAACTGTATAAGAAAAAATACAAAATCTGCATTCGAATACAAACCCTGTGTGGCAATACCTGTATGTTTCCGTGACAGGGTACGCAAATAACTACATAACATAACATTATTGACTCCTTGGGGCTTGCATTCTCGAGGCAGTGACCAATAGGGACAAGGAGTTCTTCATCAAGGCCTGTGCTAGGTTCAGGGACATGTTGGAGGCACTGGTTTTAGCTGGAGGTGTATGGTTTGAGTGCCTGACTTCACTATAATAGACCCTACATGTAAAAGCAAAAGATTTATTAATTGCTAAATTAATTTTGAAAAATATATTGTAATATACATTTCGGTAAACTTTTCGGATTTAAAACCCCCAACCTGAATATAAAGTAAACAGAAATTTATTGGGAATTCCTCATTTTCTATATTTTTACCCAAAATCGTTTTTATGTTGACTTACCACAGAATCTATCATGCTTTTTAGCTATAATTACCAGTGAGAGTCATGTTTTGACGTGAAATAATAATTACATGTATATCTAAATGAAAATCAAAGTTAATAACAAAAGATTAAAACATTGGAGTATTTGAAAAATCCATTATTTAGTACTATATCTCGATTACAATCCCTCCAAAAATTTGTTTATTAAAAAAAAATTGAGTAAACTTTAAAATCTTATAAGCTTTTTTTTTCTTCACGTGCTTTATATCTTAACTAAAATTTTAGAATTAATCTTAGATTTAAAAAAAAATCCTTTAAAAAATGTCAATTTTGATTGATGTTTTCAATTTAGTTTATAACTAGCGGTAGTCAAGGGGGTCCGCAGGATTATATTTTGGGGAAGGGCACTTGGTTATTATGAATCTTCTATAAAAAATTTCAAAAAATAATTTTTTTGCTCCACAGAATAATTTGATGGATGACATTATTTTTGAAAAAAATCCTTAAATTTTTTTTTTCTCCTGATACATTTTTCTTCCAAATCAATGATTTTTCAAAAATTCCTTGATTTGTGGGAGAGGTGGGTGGTGCCATCCACTGTAACCCTGTATAAATGCTGCATATCCCATGAGGGGAGCATCAATTTGTCGCCGGAAAGGGTCTCAGAAAATCATTTGAAATTTATTATTTCAATGATTTTCCAGAATAACTATCCTTTTCAGTTATAATGCACATTAACGGTCTAGTTCAGTTAATATGCATATTACCTAGTTATTATGAATATTAACGGTATTGTTCAGTTATTAGACACATTACCTAGTTATTATGAACTTTAATGGTCTAGTTCAGTTATTATATACATTAATTAGTTATTTTACATATTAACGGATTTCTTTCTTAAACTCCAACATATACATGATATACATAGAGGTGGGTTTTTTTTAAGAGCGTCACATATGGTACACCTAAACTACTGGTATAGAGAGAAGAACTTCCTACATTTAAAATAGCATTGGTGCAGTGAAAATATTGTAATTATATTTATTTTATGATGCATTTTTAGAATAATTTTCACCAATGAAGTTAACACCACGACAATCCATTAAAATAATGAAAAAAGGAGAAAGAGCACACCCAACAACCGTTTTTCCTTTTCTAATTTCTAAAGTTAGTTTTTCCATTAAAAAATTACTCAATTCTAAATATCAGCTGCCCGTTATATGATTTTGGGGAGAGAAAATGAATTACTGCTATAAAAAAAAGAACCTTCTACAATTAAAATATTATTAGTGCAGGCATATTATAATAATATTTAGATTAATATCTATTTATTTTATTACACATTTTAATATCAAAATACACCAACAATAGGCTAGAACTCTTCTTTTAAATTCTATTAACTAATGAACAATAAAGAAGAATGAGTATACGCATCAACCGTTTTTCCTGTTCTAATTGCTCAGCTTACTTTTTTCTTTAGTCATATACATCAGGGAACACTTTATAAAATGTACCCTGTAACATACAGACAATCATTGCTTTATTGATATAGATAAAGTGCCATGTAAAAGAAAATAAATCCCCAATCAACATGGTAATCCTGAAAATTTGAAAAAAGAAATTAAAAACGCAATTTAGCTGAACCTAACCGCCGTACAACCCCATACCGTACCTGCTCTAATACATATATATAAACTTTGAATTATAAATATAGATTTCCCTAGAAAATTTACAAAAAATATCCCTTTCAAGGTTGCGTTATCCAGTGTTAAGTTGATACATTTTATGACTAAATAAAAAACTATTTAGATATTGTACAATTATTTGCTCTTTTTGACTTAAAAAAACTATGTTTTACTATAGATTAACCTACTTAACAAATGTATCATTCTTGATTAAAAAGTAGAACCAATTCACATCTCTCCAATAGTATAACATATATACTAAAATAGTACATGATCTGTCAAGTATACTAAAAGGCATTCAACTAAATACATATACATATAAATATTTTAAAAAAAAACTTTTTTTATACCATACCTTCTTTTTTTACCTATATTGACCTATTTTTAAAATAACTCACATAAACATAGCTAAAAATAAATATATTTTACATTATCGTTTGTAAAAATCATAATTAAATATTTTTAAATTTTTAGAGTAAACAAAAAATATTATACATGAGTAGTAGTTTCGTGTACCATATTACTTAGTAGAGAAATAACATTTTGTTCGTTTTTACTTAAACTACATATTTGCATCTTAATATATATTTAAAAATAGTATTTATTACATTACATAACTCACTTTTGTGCATTACTAAGAACTAGGTATTATTAGTTATATTATATATGGTAATAGTACAAACTCCACAGATAGATCGAGACATAATAACAATTTCATAGTTTATCCTTATATTCTTTGTAATAAAAGAAATACTATATTTAGGAGATTTTTGCAATCCTCACGCTAACTGTTTTTCGAAACATAAAAAGTAGTTTAGAGAGGGGACATGTCACACCCAGGTTTTCTGTAGTCTTAAAATGGCCCCTCCAATATTTACAACGTGTATGTGGTCACATCTTTGAATGTCTCCAATTTAAAAAATCCTAACCTCGCCTCTGGTTCGAAACGAGCAGTGTGATCTAGATGTTATGAATATTTATAATACTATATCTAATTATGTCATAGTTAACCATAGGTGTCAAGTGATGTCATAAAGTTGTAGAAACATGAATTTATTTATATTCCAATAAGCACAACCTATAATTTCAATTAGTTCATAATGGATGAAAATATTAACATATCTTCAATAATTGAGATGAGATTATGTATATTTAATGTAACTTCAATTCTTTCAGAGAATCTCTTCCCCAAGTTATAAATTAACAGAAGCTAAATGTCGAGATTTTGTACGCCAAATTCTACTTGGAGTTGAGTTTATTCATTCAAGCGGAATTATACATCTGGACTTAAAGCCCCAAAATGTCGTTTTCACCTCTAATAACCAAAGTTCACCTTCAGGAAGCAGAGGTAATTACATCTTAATAATTAATTTGTTTATTTCTGTACGTAGATTAATTAATTATTACTTCAGAGTCAGATACTTTGAAGATCATCGACTTTGGTTTAGCGCGCTACTTAGAGAGTGATACAATTCCTATAAATCGTTGTGGAACACTTGAGTTTATTTCACCTGAAGTTCTCAAATGTATTTATGCCGGAACATTTTCTGATATGTGGAGTGTAGGTGTCATTATTTTTATGATGGTCTCTGGTGGTTATTCACCTTTCTGGGCTGGTGACGAATATAAAACAACGAGACGCATTAAACGTTGTCAAGTAAGACAACCCAATCATGTTATATCCATAGACTTATTTGTTTCATTTTAACAGTACGCATTTGATCCTACGATATTCAAGTCAGTTAGTACCCAAGCAAAAAACTTTATCGACAAGTTGTTAACAGAGTCCACATTGGAGAGACTGTCAGCCACGCAAGCTTTGAAGCATGAATGGATGACTGGATCATATCTTGAAACACTCAAGGTCCTAGAAACCACATGGATGAGGAAATATTTGGCTCGAAGGAGATGGCAACGCTGGTTTAATGCAGTTAAGGCAATGAACAGACTCACAAGATTACTAAATAGTGATGATAAGTCCAGTTGGGACAGTAAAATTGGCCTTGAAGTAACGAACGGCATTTCTTGATGATGAATATTATAGTGTATTATGGATTCAATGTGCTTCCAATTTTTTTATATATGAATCATATTTATTATATGTCTTTTTAACATATTTTTAATAAAATAAATAGTTTTTATCATTTAATTTAAAAGGAACAAAACAAATTTAATAAGAGAATAACAAATAATCAATTGAATTCTATTAATTAAGTGTAGTTGGTTGTCGTAATCGGTTTATAAAAAGTAGCTATTATATTGTCAGTTGAAGCACTCACATCCACAAATCAATATGTTAGTACGAAATACCATTAATATATAATCGCTCCTCTGATGAATCTATCGAGCTTGTTATTTATTTTAAGATTCTTGATCATCGTCATCTCTGCCAAAATCCTCTTGATTAATTAATGATTCACGTTCCTGTCTATCAAATACATAGGCATTTCCGTTGGACAAACTTGCACTTGGACGTCTGCATTTGGAAAAAATCCACTTGAAGAAGTCTAGAAGAGGATCCCAATCATTGAAATGTGTTAAAATAGTAACCAAAAAGAATGACAAAAACATGGGGAGAGACCCAATATAAAAAACGGGCCCATATTTAACTTTTTTGACTAGAATATCTGCAAACATACTGAAGGGAATATTGAGACCTAGGGCTATAGTTGCCACTAAACTTGAGGTTAAGAAGCAGCCCCATAGCCAAAGTAGTTCAGAAATAACAGTCCCTATAATGCCATTGATAGCTAAAAATGTCCATTGTTTCACTGATGGCCAAACAAACTCCTCTTCTCCAGAGAAGTGCAAAACAAAAAAGAAAGGCCACATAAAAATAAAAACAAATACTCCCACAAATCCAAAGAACATTGGTGCATCCAATTTGTCTTCATGATCTACTTTCCTTCGTAGGAAAACAATATAACAGGAATAACAAACGGATCCTGCAAGAGCCCATAGGGCTCCGTATGGAACAACAGTAAGCTCCTGCTGAAGATCAGAAAAGCTCACTAACACAACTCCAGCTATGCTGAAACATACAGCAAAAAACTTTGAGATGGTGAAACGATCACTTTCTATATTGGACGGGAACACTGAACCAAGGAGGAGAGTAAAAAATGATGAACTTGAGCTTAGAACATTAACTATACCGGCTTCTGTGTTTTTTAAAGCCATTTGGTAGCAGAAGTTGCCTAAAAAGAACGGAATGGTGAAAGTTAAAGCAAGTCCTGCAACCTCTTTCAAAGTTAATCTTGAAGCAGCACGACGGAGAGCAGCCTGAGCTCTAAGACTAGCTTGGTAACTGAGTCGAGCAATATTGGCATGTAAGGCATAGGCACCCGACATTTGACGAATTTCAGCAACACGACTGAAACGAACACTTTTCTTTTTGGACATGGTAGTTGCAGTCTCTGGTTCACTGTCGTCCGTTGAATGATTAACTGGAAGAAAAACGGGATGACTCAATGAATTTTCATCGTCCTCTTCTTCCGCAAACTCTGCATCAGAGGGATTGATCTCCTCTTCACTCCCGCCCACTAAATTGTAGCGACGGTGGGTACGATTCCGTGTTATGTTTTCACATTGAAAGCGCCATGGAGAGTATAGACAAAAGCCCGGCAAATACAGCATTAGCATACTCATTTTTATATAAGTGCTAAAGAAGGGCTTATCGAAATGTTCATTCTTAAAAATGTACTTTGTCAACTCCGAGGAAGCAACCCAAATGATATCTACGGCCAGTAGTATAAATAGACCCCAAATTATACGTTGACCCCGACTGAGGCTCGAAAAAATTAACATTTCACTCATTTTTCACATTTTTTCTTCCCACATTCATGTATATGCAGATATAACTCCGAGTGTAGCTACATACAGTCAGTCAGAGAGAGAAAAATAACTCTTAAATAATGAAATAAGCTCTCTTTTCTTCCTCTCTCTTTCTCCCAATCTCAGTAGCTCACTCCATTATTATTCCCAACTCTCTTCATTTTTGCGCTTTCTTTTTTAATAATTAGCATTTCGTCGAGGTCCCCCTTCTCCTTCACGTTACCCTAAAATATCAAAAAAAGGGACATAATCAATCTCTATGTCATTCGCATAAAAAATTAATTTCAATTATATGTATTTCAAATACTCATTCAAATTTTAACAACAGATTACAATTCATCCAAGTAGGGAAGATGCTCTAAATTCCCAATGGCTCCCATTGACAAAGGACTACCCGATATTTTTTTAGCAAATGTCTGCAATGAACAATTATTTTTAGCATCAACATAAATTAAAATTGAATAATCTACATTACCTGAACATCCGCGATTGTAACCGAATTGATACTATCTTCAACAGCCTTAGAATTATCTTGAATTTTACCTCCTCCAAGAAGAATTTGTTCCTCTAGGATATTACACAAGCTAGAGGGGTTCAAATATGCTTCACTTAAATCGGCAATAACGTTCTTTTTAGCTGCTTTTACTTCAGCATCAGTAATCTTAGGATTTTTAAACACTTGAATGACTTTCCTTAAACTTTCTCCGGCTAAACTGTGATCAGCACACGCAATGTAGACGCCAAAAAGAGCAGCATCTTGATGAGTAAATGAGATGGAGGATGTGGCAACATTACCTTCAAGGACTTTATTTAATCTACCAAGCCCAACTCCTCTCTTAACACGAGAGCCTACTCCTAGTATTCTCTGATATAATAAAGCACTTATACGCTCCTTTTCGGAGCTAGCGTAGCTAGAACCAGGGAATCCCATAGCAATATGTGCATGCTGTCCATTAAGTTCTGATCTACACTCTCCGCCATAAAAAGTAGAAGCAGTGGTTTTGGTAGTAGAGGCAGATGGAAGATTGATGCATTCAGCTATTTGAAGAAGGCTTTCGTGTGAGATACCACAACCAATGAGGGTTGCTCGATCCAAAGCAAACGTTTTATCAAAAAATCCCTTCAACATAGCTGAGTTGTGACTTCCTACCTAAATCCATCAACACGTTCATTAATTAATTATATAAACATTATAAAACGATAAATAACCTACCATAAACGAGGGAGAGTAAATAGAGTTTCCAATACCGGTACGAAAGGCGGCTTTGTATAAAAGCTCTTGAGCCATATATGCAGGAGATAGATTACTTAGATCATTTTTAATCCTTCCAGGACACACGTCCGATACTTCCCAATTTTTGAATGCAGGGTTTGTGACCGATTCAATAAACATATCAGATAAAGCTAAAGAATAATAATTAAATCGTACAAAAGTGAGTTAATATATGCATTTACTATGACCAAAACAATTGACTCCTACATGTATCTTCATTTTTTATATTAATTTCCTTTGTGTAAAAAAAAAAAAAAAAAAATCAAAAAAAAATCATGTATTTACTGTTAAATGTATAAAATTTTATTTTATTGTTATTCATTAACATTTACGAACATGAAACTTTTTAATTGTCAATCCAGAGTTAATTGTTCATAACAAATGGAGCCCATCAATGGAATCACAAGCGAGGTTCTTTTACTCAAAAATGAGTCTGGATAATTACCTACTGAAATCATTATTTACCATTTCTATTAATACATAATTCTAATAAATTACACTCGAATGTCAGAAAAATACTCTGTCAAATTAAAGAAAAATAACATGATAGCTC
The DNA here is from genome assembly GCF_016086655.4 of Lepeophtheirus salmonis. Classification (NCBI taxonomy): domain Eukaryota; kingdom Metazoa; phylum Arthropoda; class Copepoda; order Siphonostomatoida; family Caligidae; genus Lepeophtheirus; species Lepeophtheirus salmonis. The sequence continues at coordinate 6,042,659 of NC_052135.2, read as the reverse complement.
ATAATTGAAAGGCCGTATCGAAATCCAATTAAGTTAAATCAATCAATTGACTGCTTCAAACGATGGCCCACATTCGTCAGTATCCTAACTCTGACTTATAAATTGAATATAAAGCCCATAGTTCACAAAAATATTCCAATGAAGCACTCATTAAAAAAGTAAATATGTGACCCGTCAACACAAAAATAAGCTATAATGATTTTTCTCAAAGTTGAGTATGGATAACATTTGAATTCTTCGACTAATTATCGTCCATTTCCATCAACAAATTATTCTTATTAACCCTTTTAAGAGGTGTTACAAGTTGCATTACTTAAAATAAACAATAAAAAATGAAAAGTTTGTATATTTGATTTGAATAATATCCCTATAGTTGACTCCAATATATCTATGAAATATTGGGGTGTGGAAAAATATATTAAGTTTTTCTTCTTTTCTTGATTTTTGTTCGGATTGTTTTTATGTTGACACACCACATATTTATGAAGTAAATAAACATTTATCATAATTTTAATATGAGATTAAGGTTATGATAAGAGGCTAGATATGATTTGAAGCAAAGCAAAGGAAGTTTATCCTCATCAAATATGAGAAAAAGGATTAACTTGAATGAAACAACTGAATACTAAATTTACAACTAATAAATACGTGGTAAGAAAATAAGAAATGAAGATAGTAAATAGAGGAGTGACTTTGCTTTGATTTATGTAGAAAAGAGAGGCTGATATTAAGCCTAGGACTAACATGGAATAGTTTTCCTTGAGGAAGTTAGAGAATAACTCATAATTTCTCTGCCTTGTGAAATGTCAAAGTTAGCACCCGACTGCTGAATGCCTCTAGTGATTCCAAAATAGGAGTGAGAATGGGTGGAGAGGCCTCCCCCAGACCGTAAGGCATGACTAGAACCCAAGTTTTCATATCTTTCGTATCGAGATCCTCCTAACACACTCATACGAAGATATCCCACTCCTGTACACTCGGGAACGGACAAGACACTTAAACCATTCGGAAGCTTCGTAACGCCTTCCTTGCTAGTCGCAAATCCACGAACGATCCTAAATGTAGAAGCCATCTTCATCGATCAGCAGAGAAGTGACCCGATGACAGAAATGAGAAATCTCTCCCCTAATAAGGAGCAATTACGTACGTACTTGGGTCCACAACTCAGCTGACTTATCTTATACGTGACGTCACTCTTTTCATTCAACATTCTATTCCATTTCTTCAATCATTTTACCCCTTCATTTCTATCATCTATAAAGACTCTACTTATGTAAAAAGTATAATTCTACGGATACTTGAAAAATAGAACCATAAAGACCCATAAGGAGGGTTCAAGGTTGAGAATTCGGACATAAACATTTCGTATAAGTTGAATGATTTTTTTTTCTACAATCAATGTGCTAATTCTGGCGCCTATTAAATTGGCAGAAGAGTGCCCGGAATTCTAAGGAAAAAGAAAAGGAAGAAGAAGAAAAAAAGGAAATGAGAACGAGAGAGCGAAATTAGTTATAGCGTGTGAAATGGAGGGTAAGTATAGTATGCAGTATGCGTCACGTCAATAAAATGTCTTGGGGAACCGAAAAAAGGAGGGAGCGGAATTTCAAATAATAACCTTGGAAAAACCGATATGGATAAAAACAAGAGAAATGATTCAGAAGTGAAGTCATAAATAAAAAGCAAGTTGAGTTGTGCACATCACTAAATCTAAAAAAGAAAAGAAAAGAAAGAAATTCATTGAGGGAGTGATAGAAAGAGAAAGAGGCATAGAGAGAGAGAGAGAGAGGGAATTCTTTTGGAAGTGTGTCTTTAATTCCGTGAGATTGGTGTTTGTATCGAGGTTGAGTGAGGCGTTGTTACTTGTTTGTATTAAAATAGAAGATTAAATAACAATTTCCAAGAGACTTGAGGTCAGGTTAGGACTATGGAGTCCATGAATAATAATAATTGCAGTACGACAAACAACAACAATGAGACTCCCATCCCAACGACTGAAACCGTGGTGGCCGCCATCAACACTCTCTACAACCATCCGGATCCGAAGGAAACGAAACGGGCCTCCACTTGGCTCATAGTATTCCAAAATTCTGTGTATGCTTGGAAGGTAAGGCTGAATGAGTTGATGTGGGCCCTGGCCTTGAATCCTGGCCTTGAATCTGAATTGTAACTCTAATTGGAATCTTGTGACTTTTGTACTTTTAGATATCGGATGAGATCCTTCACGCCCAAATAAGCGAGGAAGCTTCCTGTTTTGCGGCCCAAACGATGCGAGCCAAGATTCAGCGGTCCTTCAATGAGCTGCCCAAAGATGCGCACTCCTCCCTCCGCGATTCCTTGCTTAAGTTTGCTTTAAATCTGAACTCTGGGTCTCGAACAGTGCTGAGTCAGCTGTGCTTGGCTCTGGCTGACTTGGTTCTCTTGCTTCCGGAATGGAGTGGTGCACTTGATGATTTATCGTCTCGAATACATGATAGGAAAATTCTATTAGAAATATTTACCCTCCTTCCAGAAGAAGTGGGCTCCCGACATATTTCCCTTGGAGATTTAAGGAGAAAATCAATCGAAAAAGACTTTGTTAATTTCTCACCAAAATGTTTAGAATTCTTGAATCAATGCACAGAGGATCCAAGTCTCAGATCCTCGATTTTGCGTTGCTTTCGATCATGGATTGATATACGTGCTATATCAATAGATCAGCTTCATCAAAATCCTCTTATCGGAATTACTTTTCAGGTGCTAGCAGATACAGAATCTTCTAGGGAAGCTCATGAAGCTGCTAGTGAAGCAGTCCGTTCTATTCTTTACCGAGTTGAAGAAGATTGTCCTCCAGGTTCAGTTTTGGAATTGAATCTCGTTACTGTTATTCGTAACCTTGAAGAACCTTACCATATGGCTGTTGCCAATGAAGATTCAGAAAAAGCCACTAATTATTGTCGAATATTTACGGAGTGTGGAGAAACCATGCTTGAAAAAATATTCGATTTGCCGATAGAAAAACAACCACACTACGCCATTTCTATATTCGATTCCATTCTACTGTGTTGTGGTCATCCAGACTATGAACTAACGGATATCACCTTCAATTTGTGGTATAGAGTATCAGAAGAACTTTACAACAAGCAGAAGTATATTCCTCTTTTCCGACCTTACATTGAAAGACTCATAAATGCTCTATATAAACACTGTCAGATGGAACCGGACTCTACAGAAATTTTGGCTAGAGGAGATTTCGCCCTATTCAGAAGCAGAGTTAGTTCCTTTATGACTGAAACTATATATATTGTGGGGGCTGAAGAAATCTTTAAACACATGTTCTTGAACAATATTGAGTGTGGCTCTCCGACATGGGAAGTACTGGAAGCATCTTTATTTCTAATGCAGTCAGTGGCAACTTCAGTGGTCTCGCCTGATAATTTTGTCGTGAAAAGAGTTTTAGAGAGCATACTTAATCTTCCACCAGACACTCACATTGCTGTCAAAAATACATCAGTGAAATTAGTCGGACAATTGGGAAACTGGGTTAATGGAAATCCTCAGTATCTTGATAAAATACTTAATTTTATGTTGATTTCTATCAAAAATCCAAAACTATCTGATTGTGCTGCAAATGCACTGCTCTACGTTTGCACTGCTTGTCGTAAGCATATGGCTCCTCATTATGAGGGTCTCGTACACATCATCAAATCCCTAGATAGTTTCTCTTTGAAGAATGATTCTGCTGTCTCACTCCTTAAAGCAGTTGCTGTTATTACATCCGATCTGCACCCTGTTCAAGTACATATGGCCGCCAAAACGCTCCTTTGGTTACAAGCTGAGCCTTTAAATGCAATTGTCTGTGGTGAATCAACAAGTAGCTCTTCTGACCCAACTATATATTTAGGAAGATTGGCTGCGGTTCTTCGCAATATTAATCTCAAACATGATGCTAGATCTCCTCATCCATGCTTTCCAGCCATTCAAGAAACATGGCCAGTATTAGCGAAGACTTTCATCAAGTACCAACAAAATGGCCGTTATATGGAACAATGTTGTCGAACCGTACGATTTGCCATTCGGTGTGTTGGAACAGAATTTGCGTCACTGGTTGAAGAACTTGTAAAAATCATCATCACCCAATACAAAGTATATTCTCATAGTTGCTTTCTCTATTTGGGCTCCATTCTTGTGGATGAGTTTGCACATATTCAGGGCTGTGTTATGGGACTACTTGGCATGCTGGGCGATTTTATTGAACCTACTTTTAAACTTTTGAATGAATCTGATGGACTTCGAAATCATCCTGATACAGTTGATGATTTTTTTCGTTTAAACACACGATTCCTTCAGCGAGCTACGGTTCCCTATTTGCAGACAAGTGTTATTAATCCCATTACTGAATGTGCGATCATGTCTGTTACCCTAGATCATCCAGATGCTAATGCCTCGGTTATGAAATTTCTCTCAACCCTATTATATGCGGGCCGATCAAGAGAAGCCAAGGAAGATTTCGAAATACGTAAAGGACTAGTGGCTAATATTCGCAATCTATATGGAGAAAAACTAATTGATAAACTGATAAACGCATCTATTTTCCATTTATGTAGTTCTGCCTTTGATGATGTAAGCGAAGTAATTTATGAGTTATTACTCAGTGACCGTACTGCTGTCAGTCTTTGGGTACAAGCATGTCTCAATTCACTCCCCACAACAAATTCCAATGGGTTGCAAACCGTTACCAAGGAAAAGTTAGTCCACTTTCATGATAGATTAACAAATGCTCACAATATAATGAGTGTCTTGTCTTCTATTAAAGATTTTTACCGCTTGTGGAAATAAATTAGAGGAGAACAGTTTTTTTTTTTTTTTTTTAAATAATATTGTATTGGAACTGTATTATGGCATTTCTGAACATAAGTCCATAAAAATTATGTTAAAAATCTAATATATGCTTAATTATAACTTGTTATTTATAAGTGAAGTGATATACAAATATAACATGTTTATGTATTGATATTTGTTTGTTTTCTCTATTATTTATACTATTAGATCATTAATTTGGTTTTATAATCCATAAAATTTATGTTTATTTTATTCAATATTTACGATTATAAAAAACAAACATACTCTACATAGTAAGTACGAACATATTATGTAAAATATATTTTTCTTGAAAGTATCTGATAATATATTTCAAAATCTTCATTTTATAAGGTTTTATAAAGATATTGATGAAGACTTAAAAATGAGTCTCAAGTTATAGGACATAAGCGATCATTTAGTAAATAGCTCCATTGTGTTAATATGGTAAAAAAATGGTTTCCTAATCGAGACTCCTTAGAGCAAATGTGCTTCACGGTGCATCGTCAAGAGCTTTGTGGTAAACTTTTAAATATAAGGAATCAAACATTTGAAAAATATTAAAAAATACTATCGTGGCATACAATGATGAAAATATTGGTTATCACTGTATTGGGACATTCAATTATGTATAGAATAAGGTGCTAATTAAAACCTTTTTTGTGGATAAGTACAAAATTGAGGGTTTAAATACGTTCCTTTTGATAAAAAACATACGATTCACCATGTTTCAACAATTTCTATGAATATTTAGAGGTAGCTCAATAGCCCGTAAGTTATGAAATCTTACATATTTTGTTTTAATATCATCCGTACAATACACATTACAGCTTAAAAGTAAAAAAAAATAATTCAGTTAAACTTCTATCAAAAGTTATTCTATAAATGTTTATGATAAAACATTTTTTTACGTGTCTAAAATAATGATAAAAATATTTCAATGAAATTTAGCCTTTTTGCCTGTGTTCATCTGCTTATCACAGCCAATGAGCGGTTATTAATATTGTATATATAAAAAACTGTGTCTAATAAAAAAAATATTGGAATTAAAATTCAGAAGGAGCTAATTTAACAAAAAAAATGATCCCCGAGATTATTTGAGGCCGAGGGCAAGGACGTGAAGGTTTCAAAAATTCAGGATATCTTATAATTTTTCAAAACGGTTCAAAATTTGTCAATTATATTTTTAGACAAAAACAACATTTTTGAATCAAACACCCTAACCATTCGAAAATTTAAAACAGCGCCGCTTTTATAATGCATAATTAATTTAAGAGCGATGCATAGTATTGTCATACTACGTAGTAGATTACTAATATAAACAAAGGACAAAAATAGTGCAACGCACTATTTTATTAAAATCTTGTTATAATAATTTATGAAGCAAATGCTTTGGTTTCCTAAAAAAATGATTCAAGTTTTGTTTTTAAAGCAGTGTATCTATTTTATTTCAACTGTAACTATAGCAGCGTCAATATGATCTCAAAATGAATTGTAGGGATGTGTTCTGAGCTGAATTTTGTTGCATGAGTATTTTCGAGTTTAAAAAAAAAAAAAACACTTGAGGAATTACGAGCTATATTCGTTACTCCCTTTATTCGCCGGAATACTCGTTATTCACTCTAATATTTTTTGTTCTCTAAAAGACTCGTCCATAAAGAAAGAAATATATATGTATGTATGGAGTCGTCACTCAAAAAAATCATATTTTTAAAGAATTATTGAAACAATAAATAATTTTTTATATTCTTGATCGGAATCATAGCTGCTTTGCGATCAATACTTCCTTTTCGAGGCACAGACAATTTTTTTTGAGGCACATAATTATAGTTAATTATTGATAAAATAAATCGACTTCATGGATGTTTTCCAAGTGGTGTTTGATTGAAGTCGTGCTGTTGACACCAGAAACTTTTATATTTTTGCTGCATCGACTTTAAATCCCAATATTTTTATCCCTCTTAGATCTAGTAAAAAAAATTCTAAACAATACAATTTTTACCCTTTCTCATTTTTTGACTGGATAGAATATGGGTAGATGGTAGTGCTGGAAATTGTGATTCCTTTTAGTGAACTAAATCACTTGAATCAGTTCACTCTAAAGATTCGTTCACCGAATCAGTTCTAAGATCTCCCCCTCCAATAAAAATAATTTTCTACCATTTTTCGCAATGATTCAGAAATTGAAAACATTGAATTGATATAGCAAAATTTTTAAAGATTAAATTGTATCAGAAAAATAAAATCGTTAATGTTTAAGAAAGTTGATTTCTCTATTGAAATATCATATTTTATTAGATCACAGAGGTTATAACTTAAACAGTAAGAAAAAAAGGCATGAAATTGCTATGATAAATTGGTCATAACTCCCTTAATATTGAAGCTAGATATATAATTTTGCTATCAAAATGTCTACTTTTTTAACATTTAACAGGTTCAAAATGAAAAAAAAGAATTTGAATTCATTTGTAACATACCCACTGGTAGAGTGAAAATAAGATTTGAAAATTCGAATTTCGATTTAAAAACGGTCTCTCCTTCATAAATTTAGAAATATTCATTAATACTAGCACGAAACACGCTATCTTAAAGATAGCCAATGAAAAGTAGCTTATTTATGTTAAAATTTTGAAGTAAAACGATTTACTATGAACTATAATATGTAAATTTCTATAGTAAAACCTCCTCGTATAGAACCTTTTTTGTTGCTTCTATCCATTTCATGTAAATATAATCAAACTTGCACTTTTTTTTGACACTCTTGAAAATGCAACATATAATTGACCATGTCAAATACTGATTTTGGGTAAATATAATGCAAATTTTCAAATGTTTGACCCTCTGATTTATTTATTACCATTGTTAACATGGCAGGTTCCTTCTTCAACCATAAATATAATGAAGATTGAAGATACCTACTAAGATTTACTTACTCTCTCATCTTCTTCATAATTCCCTTTTTAAATTCGTATTTAATATACGTTCTTCCTTTTTCTGTTATTAAGTGAAACATACATAACAGACTCACACATATATACATTATTTTAATTATATAGGATATATTAATACAGACAATATTGTCGTATATACATATATTGGTCTGAGGAGGACCTTTGAGTGAGTGCTTAATAAACTGTGTAATTCCAAACAAATACTCCCTCTAGACTTAAAACCTTCAAACAAAGATTACTTATAAAATGATCTAGAATTTCACAAAAGTCAACAAAGTGTTGCCTATGGGAAAACATAAATTCTAAATTTTACAGAGAAAGGAAGTCAGTCTAGGACGATTTACATGAAAAAATAGTGATTAAAAACAATCAAATGCAGCACAAAATGAATGCTGATGATATTACATGAACTGGCGGTGTGTTAGATCCCGTTTGTTAGCTGGATTGTCATGCAACAAAACCTGTGGGCTGGGATATCAACCGGGGCTATAGTGGATGGTGTTTCTGATAGTAATACATTAATTGACGAAGGGTGCTTACTTTTAATGAAGCACTGTGGACATGCTGCATATTCCATGAGCCGAGCGTCAATTTGTATCTCTGGAAAGGGGCTCGAAAGATAGTGTGAAATTTATTATTTCAATGATTTTCCAGAATAACTATCTTTTAAATGTTGTTATATACATTAACGGTCTTGTTTAGTTATTTTGCATATTACCTAGTTTTTACGCGCATTAACGGTCTAGTTCAGTTATTGTGCACATGAACTAGTGATTTTGCATATTAACGGATTTTTTACTTTAACTAAAACATATGTATATATATTGCGTTCCTAACGACCGCCCTGAGCCGGACAAAAAAAAGTTTCACTATTATATCACCAAAATTTAAGTCTTGAGTTGAACTATAAATCATGGAATCAATTCATATGAATTTAAACAGAATTTAGTGTGGAGATTAACCCTTGTGCCGTTATTATGTACTTTTATCTTTGAATTATATATAATCATTTTACTCAAAATTTAGACGTGATTCAATAAGTTTTGATTGTATCGTCATTTGAGGGAGTCGACTTTCTTTAAATTTATCGAATAGTTACATGTATTATTAGACATAATAATATATATTTATTATAATATTTCCGACGATTAACAATGTTTGATACAATAAATTAGTGCTTAAAATGAAGGAACATTATCTTTATTTGAAGACAAAAAATCCTTGAGATATCCTAGATATTTCCCAACCAGCTAGCCAGCCTTTCAATTAATTCAAACTGAATTGTAAACGTAATTGCTCTTCACAAACTAACCACACAATTTGAAAGCATATTTCACGTCTAGGAAGAATAATCACTTTCCATGCAAAATAATATTTATTTATAACTCATTGACGTTAAAAAAATATTTTTATATAACTTATTAAATGAAAACAATTATAATACATTTAATATTCTTAACTACAGAATTCTCTCTTAAAGAAATTATGTCACCCGGAAGAGACTCTTTTGAATTAAATTATTTGACTTCTTTTTTATATTAATTTTAATTCCGTACAACGGAAATTCCTTTATTCGTAATCCCAAATGCTTTTGAGATACAAATAAAATATTAACTAAATAAAAACCAATAAGATAAAATGCTAGGACTTAAATCAATTCCTGGCAAGAAGGAAATAAAAAAATAACAAACAAGCGGCTCAAATATAAGTATGCAATATTAAGAGCAATCTTATTTAGGCTAACAACTAGCTGGTTTCTTCAAGTTCTTTCTAAAAAAGTTTTAGTATCTTCTGCAAAGCTTTTGATTCCCCATAGGGACCCCCTTTCCACCTACACAACCTGCTGACCGAGGTATAGATACTATAGAATAGTTTGATTGTCCGAATACAATATAAATTTTAATGAAAGTGCACAAGATTATCGAATTGTTTGAAATGAAATTGTATCACAATCAAATTGCTTGCAATAAATTGTTAACCAATCAAATTACCCATAATCATTTTACTCGACAATGTAAATGAACGTGAAATTACTCATCAATTGTAAATTTTATTGAATACCCGGACAATATGTATTTTAAACATCGTATATCATCAGGGGTCTTCTTTACTACATCAACACCAACATATTATTTATATAAACGAAACAGGATCGAACATTTGCATGTGTTCTTAAAAGACGGAGAGTAACCCTGAGGATTTGTTGAGGAGTTAAAATTGTAAGTCCTTGTTGGACATAGAGTAGAATTGAGAATCAACTTTGGAGTAATTCTCTACTTAGCAGCTTGTATCTGATCTAATGATATTTCAGGGTTTTTTTTTATGCCTCAAACTGTTCCCGATTAGCAATGTATATATAGAAAATATAGGCTGGAATTACTCCAATGTCGATCCTCAATTATACGTGATTTTGCATTTGTTATTTATGTACCACCTATTTATACATTGTTTTCTAAAATAACGATTACATATATATTGTTTTAATGATTAAAATAAGAAGACATAACTGATTCTAAAATTTGTGAAGATTCAAGGCAATGCTTTTCATATACATATAAGTACAATCACCTCTTTCCAAATCCACTTTTCAGTAATTAGTTCTTCTTTTCTCAAATAATTAATTCATTTCCACAAATTTGGTTGCATGCTGGTGAGTATTTTAATACCTCATATTTAGGGATAGTATAAATAATATATCGGAACAGATTATGTGTATTTCTGCTAAAGTGACTTTTTTTCAAAAAGTCTATTTGATATTGTATTTAAAAAAAAGAAAGTATTAAAGTAACTAGTTTTACCTAGAAAATACATACAAAGTCCATAATGAAATTTACATTTCTAATTTTTTTTTGTTGTTGAAATTTTCAGATCATTTAGTACTTATGCAATTCCACTTTTTAATTTTATAAATGATCCTTAAATTTTGAGTAATATCACCTTTTTGTAGCTCAAAATCATTTATTGCAAGTGTTACCAATGTGTAACATAAGTACAATTCTCAATCTAAAGTTTATGAGGCTAAAGTAGAACTGATGTCTCGTGCCTCCAATTCCTAAACAAGTGGCTTTTTTGTGGATGTTTTCTACAACAATGGATACAATTATCAAAGTGCAAGATAATGTAACGTGGATAATGAAATCAAAATGTGAAAACGGTCACAATTTCAGTAACTTTTTGGATAAAATTACTACAAATGTTTAATTTGTTCGCCAAAAATCAACCATTGGAAATTCATCAAAGAAAAGAAAAGATCATTTAAAAAAATATATACCACAAAATTAATAGCTTCAATGAAATTAAAAGTGAATATTTATTTAGTTCCTTACAATCACATTAAAATAATACGGTCAAATAAAAAATATAATAATAATTTAAATATGTTTTTAAATGGTCAGTATTTAGATATACACATAATTACAACATTTTTTTTTATGTAACGTGATTATTATTCTCTAATTGAATAGGTCTGTAAAATTATGAAATGTAATGTTTTTTTATGATAGTAAACACATAATACTTACACAAATCCTTAAATGGAGGAAACAATGGGCACGTTTACTAAAATTTACCATCGCCACTTTTTCTTTCTAATTATTCTTCCTTTTTTCCAGTATTCAACTCCTTATTTTTTTTGACTGATTATCAGAGGTTCAGAGAAGTAATATTTACTAATCTGTGTTTTTCTTCAATCACTTTACTCGTACAGACACTTATAGTGGATATAGATAGCTCAATAATATGATCCAAAATGTGATTAGGTTGCTGTAGGATTAATATCTAGTTGAGTCTAAGGAAAAAAAGTTCTTGGTATAGAAAGAGAGAGATAGAAAAAAAGGAAGAATAATTAGAAAGAGAAAGTGGTGATGGTAGATTTTAGTAAACGTATCCGAAACAATTATTATTCATTTAAGACTTTATCGAACATTCCTTTAGTTAATCATCAATCAATATCCCTCTTAGGTCAAGAAGTAATTCATAAATTGAATAAAGTCTATATTATGTTCATTTATATGATACTTGAAAGATCCCGATACAAAACGATATGAGCTCTTTCATTTATTTTCGTGAGTCAGTCCTTGGTCACTAAAAAGCATGCTCTTTACGATCATCATATAAAATATTACATGAGGATGAGAGCCAGTTGAACCTCATTTAGGAGTCGCTAACGAATGTAAAGTGCAAGGAGAGGAATATGTGGATTCCTCTTCGCAAACGAACGTTGTTCATGAATACATGAGATAGATTCACACATAAAAAGTCGTTTAGTCGAATAATTAATTACATTATTACCTATAATCTTTGATCAAATCAAGCAGTTTTCAATGTTGTGTGGATATACTAAAGTTGAATGTTTATGTCAATCTATGTATTTTCTGAAAAGACGTGCACTTTCCATGTATATAGTACTCCAGACTAAGGCCAACGAAGACGAATCCAAGAAAACAGATGCACCTTCGTGAGCTATTTGATATCGTTGGTAGTAAAAATAGATACGGTAGAGAAATAAGAGGCTATACACCATCTTTGGACAATTAATATTCCTTTCTTTCTATCGATTGAGTTTTTTTCATTTCTTCAAGCCTCAACTAAGGCCACGACTTTGATTCCTTAACTTGCCACAAGTCAATGAGTCTTTTCGAAATAGACTCAGCATCCCAGATCCGTGATTCCTTACTCCTTCTTATAATATTAAATATATAAACAGTAAAAGATTACTTCTTTATCATTATTCCTTTTTTCTTCTACTCCTAGCTTTATAGTTTATCTGATCGAGATACAACAGCAAAGTTCGAACCGATAATTGAAAAACACAAAAAGGCGGCGAAGATGTCATGCGACAAAATCTCCTTGACGAAATTTACCAGTGGAAATAATGTAGGGGACGAAAATGTTAGGGACAAAAATACCTGTCACAGGAATAAACATCCCGTAACGTTTGTTAAATGAAACACATTTCCAGAGGCATTCATAATTGCCTTTTCAAAATCCATCATTAATGTTTTAGGGCATACTGATTTTTTTAAATACATACTTCAAAGTAATAAACAGTCTATTGTATATAGTTTCATACTTATTCGGGAGTAAGATGAATAATCTTGGCACCGATACATATCCAAGAATTATGTGCAAGTAAAAATTCGGTAAAAATTTTCAGGGAAGCAGTTGCATGTTCCGTCACAAGCCCAATCTATACATGAAGCGAAATCATCTAATGCAACCTCAGATCCAAAAATCAATATTCTTTCAGGATCGTGTTCACCACTGTCATATTGTAAAAAAAAATCTCCGTTTTTCAAGAATGTGTAGTCAAGGGGAATTGAATATCCACATCTTCCAACAGGGATTGGAGGAGCTTGATTCAATTGCTGTCTCCAGCCTCGAACGCTCCGTGCCAAATTGGACACTAATGATAGAGTATTTTCGTCCAAGTTGGATGACATTTGTACAATTAACGTGCGCGAGCACGTTAATTGTACAAAATTGCATAAAGTTTGCTTTTTCGGCGTACATTTTGGGTTTGAATGGATTGATCGGATAACAGTGCTCTCCTACTGCTTTGGAAACACATATATTGTGACTGTCGATATCCAATGGCGTGATAGCGTGGAGACTTGCATTACATTTTTCATATTTACATATACAGTATGTTTTTTGGCCGGATTTTCGGTTAACTCTGTAGGTATAACTATAATTATACACTAATTTCATTCCAACTCTTTGACTTTTTATTAAATAAACCATTGTTACAGTTTAGATATAGATTGTAAATATTGAATTCTAAAGGAATAATGTATTTTTCAGATGTAAAATACAGAGATAATTGCACTATTCCAATGAAGGTAATTTAAAAAAAAAAAAAACAAGTACTCTACACTCAGCAGTACAGTTAAGAAATACAGCCTACTAAGTATATTCTCTAATTGAGTTTTTTTGGATGTTCTTGTCTTGTTTAGGGATATGTCCGCCCGAGTATATGTACGTAAATGTATATATATATAAATATTATGAATAATTCTACTTAATGAAACTATTATCTCGATCCACCTTTAGCTAGTGACTATTTCAAAGTCTAATCTTTGAATGGGAAATTGGTAACAAATTATGAAAATCGAACAATCAAACATATTCGTAATTTAGAGAAAATACTGAATTGTTCTTCCATATTTCTAAACTGTACTGCTAAATATAGAGTAGTTTATTATTTTATCATTGTACCAATGAAAGGGGTTAATAAAATCGTACTCTAAGATTGCAAGAAGTAATTGCACAATATAATCCCAATGAAAAATTAAAATTTCTGAAAGCAATATCTTGGAACTTACATTCTTTTTAAATATTTATTATTATCTTAAAAGTATTTAAATAATTAATTATTAAATAAAACAAAATGCTAGTACGAATAATTTGGATCATATCTAAAATTAAATGTGTTTGTAATAATTTACTTCAGTGATATTTATCAAACAATACGTATAATACAACTCTCTATATATATTCATTCCAATTCAGAATGAGAATCCGACTCACATAATATTAATGTGAATAACTAATATTGATGCCCATTCCTTTGTCATTATAATTCCATTAGTTAATTTATTTGTTTTAATAAATGTAAATATATATTTCAACACTACTGAAAGAACTCTAAAAATGATTTTATTTGACAATTCATGTAATTATCTAATATGGTTAATTATAGTGCGTATGGTTGGGGAATATTCCCGCCCCTCCACCATAATGGGTGCCTTATATTTCTGTAAATGCTATTTTATAAAAATTGTCCTAATTCTATACCTACGAAACTTACTAGAAATAATTCCTATAAATCTTGTTAACATTCAAAAAACTATTTTCTAAATATTTGGGTATAATATCACACGATATAGTAACCTGCCTTCATAAATAATCAATTAATAATTGAAGACACATTTAAATTAGATTTGATCCAAATTATTTGTACTAGCATTTTGTTTTGTTTCATAATTAATTATTTACATAGATATATACCTATAAGATAATATTAAATATTTAAAAAGAATGTAAATTCCAACATTTCCTTGATTGTGTTTCGTGCCAACACGACCAACCAGCGGGTTGTAACCCACTGCCAACTCACACAATATTATCAGAAATGGCCTCCACTATAGCAGCAGTTCATATTCCAGCCCACGGGTAGTATTGCATGCCAACATAACAAACAAACGGGTTGTAATCCACCGACAATACATGTAATATCATCAGAGACGTCATCCCATCTCGACATGGTTGATATCCCAACTCACGAGTTATGTTGTGTGATAATGAAACTAACAAACGATTTGTCACCTACTGCAGTGGGTTTGAACCCGTTTGTTAGTCGTGTTGGTGTTATGTATTCCCGCCTTTTGTTTACTTTTAGTATTATTGATGTAGGGATTAGCTTTTAATAATAAAAGTTATGCCTGTACCTTTTACAGCAGGAGTTAAACTTGTATAGATGTATTTTATTAGCAATCTATGTACATTCTTTTAAACGAATAATACCTTATAAATATTGTTCAGTTTATGATTGTACCCTCAATCTAATCTTCTCCTTAATTAGATTTGCTTCTGTTCTGTTACTTCCGTCTTTTACGTAGTGTTCGTGGAACACTCCAAGGGGCGACGAAGATGGTAAAATTATTAACCAGGCTCACACTTGCAGAGCTGAGCTGTGTATGTTCCCGGTTGGAACTTGAAAGTCAGGACGAGTTGAGGGGAAAGAAGAAAATGGAACTTATGGCATTGCAGAGAGATTACATAACAGGCTGTGGCTGTGACCCCAAGTCCTTCTATTTTAGTGACGGTACTCCAGCCTCTGGAAATGCGAAATCAGGTAAGATGGGACAGTTGGAGTTACAGTGGCCTTCCCCATTCTTGATGGATGGTGTGTGAAGGGGCCATAGATGGTCGACATGGTGGGACGAGTTAAAAATTTTCGTGTCCATGTTGGGGAATTGTCCCTTGAACGGAAAAAGTATCTTCTGCTTCACTGTACTGGGAAAAAGGCCCAGCAATGGTTCAACACCATGCAAATTATTGCTTTGCCTGAATAGAACGTCTTTACCTCGACGGTAAGGGCAATTCGCAATGTTTTCTCCCCAAAAGAAAGTCTGTTGTTTGAACGTTTCTGGCAGTCAATGATGAAACAGGGAGTCGGGGAGCTGCAAAGTCTCATTCGAAAACCAAATTAATCTGTACGTATTGATCAAGAACACGGCGCCCACAAGGCTCCGGCAAACTATCTTCAAGAGGGGCGGCACAAAGTTGACAGACATGTTGCTAATAGCAAGTTCGTTGGAAGCCTCAATATGCCACGTCAAAGAAATGGGATCGAGTGAAATTGTCATGGTGTCCGAATGTAAGGGCCCAAAAGGTAAGGTGGTTCCAAGGTTAATACTAGGATGGACAGAGGAAATGGCTAATTTTGTGGAAAAAGCCATATCTTCCAAAAGTAAAAATGCCTGCATTGGCGAGGAGTGTACCCGGTTTGGGAAACTGGCCCATTTTAAGTTATACTGTCCGTCATCTGCGCTTTCCAGTTCGTCTATCTCCTTCCATTTGAGTGACGGAGTAGGGGATAAAGCCTATGCCTTCCTGGTGGTAAATGGAGGACATGTCGAAGGTCATCAAAAATACTGGTCCAATAGAGGTCTTTGGTGGCAGAAAAGTCAAAACTCTGGGCTCTGTCAGGTTGTCTGCATATTAAATGGTTCTAACCCAGTTCGTTGTAAGTTCATTGTATCTCCTGTTGGGCAACCAATCCTAGGCTTTCGGTATTGATTGGACTTCGGTTTGGTTAAGCTACTCAATTCTCCAACCACATGCAACGTGGTTGGTTCCATGGAATCCTGAGTGAAGCTTCTAAAAATATGGTGTTAAATTCGATGATTCGAAAGGAAGTACGATGAGATATACTCAAGCAGTGGTTCACCTTCAAGACTTCGGTATATTAGAGCCCGAACACTTTTGAACTTTATATGAAGTGTTGAGTCAAATATTGAAGGCTGGAGGTCGTCTGAACCCCAGAAAATATATCCTGATGGGTAGGAGCTAACTGTTTTAGTGTTGGTTTCACATATCTCAAAGTGGCCGATCCCTGGATTCAGAATTAATTCTACCAGTTCTGTACTTCCCTGTTCCTGCATGGTGTTCTGAGGAGAAATAGTTCTTGGGCCTCGTACAATAATATGGTCATTTTGTACCACATCTATATGTGGAAGCGTCTCCACTTCACAAGCTGATGAAGAAGGACGTTGTCTTTTGTAGGTCTGAAAAAAGATAGGTGAGTTTTCAAAATATAAAGTCTGCTATAGTCTGTTCTCACTCATTATGACCCGTCTCTTTCGTTGGTGTTGTCAACCAATGTTCGCCTTTGGTCTTGAGACCATTTTAGCATAGTTGGAAAATGGTATGGAGCACATGCGGCGTTTGCTTTAAGAAAGCTATCAAAGATTGAATCTAATTACTTGCAAATTAACAAAGACGCAACTGGAATTATTTATGGATTGAAGAAGTTTGAAAGATATTTGCTTGGTCGTCAATTCAAGATCAAGACGGACTACAAACCGCTTCAATATATTCTCAAGTAAAGCCTACAAGTGTTGTCTCTGCCCGTCTATTTAGGTATTTTTTCTATGTTGTTGTCGGTATTTAATTATACAATCGAGCATGTGAAAGGCATCAACTAATCAACGTCCTTGTGTGGCATCGAGAGGGCTGCCCTCTACTAGCTCATTCCCACGCAGATGCTTTTTCCTGCGTATCAGGCAAAGATCCTCCGTGTCTGAATGACCACACAGATTTACTACAATGCAGAGCTTTTCCCTTGAGAAATAAGTTTATTGAAGAGTTGCATTTGACGTATCGAGGGATGGTAAAAAGGAAGTCTGTGGCTTGAAGTGTGATTTGGTGGCCCAACTTGAATAAGATATTGAGATTTCGTATCGGCGTGTCGCTTATGCCAGGAGAGTACTCCTGCACTGGCATCACAATTCACTCCCTTCTCGCTTACGAATGAATGTAGAGAGTCCACGTGGATTATGAAAATAAAGGGAAAGAGTTCTTAATACTCATGAATTCTGGGTCCAAGTAGAACTGAATATATTGTCCGGAAGACTTAGGCAACTTTTAGCGTTTTTGCGTTTTGGATTCCCAAAGAGGTTGCATTTTGACAATGGTGTATAATTTACTAGCGTCTTCTTCAAATCCAAGATATCCGAATGGGTGGTAGACTACTCTTTTTCTCCCCTTATCCTCTGCAGTCCAATTGTCAAGCAGAGAGAGAGGAATACGACTAATTAAGGACTCTAAAAGAAGCATCATTTTATTGCTTATAAAATTGTTGTTGCACGGTGAATCCTTACACGGTTGGATGGTCACCTACCTTCTTCATCTCCTTTTTCTTCACGACGAAAGGAAAAATTAAAAAGGAACATGGCCGTTTGGTGGAGCCTAATTGGATTGCTGGAAAGTAGAAAGAAAGAGAACGAACCCCGCAAGATAGTAACATTTAATCAAAAAAGTTATATATATATATAAATTAAATCAAGAGGGTTCATAGTAGTTATTTAAATTATTAATATCTTCCACAATGTCAACAAATGTCTAGATGAGTTTGATGGATGATATCAAATAATATCAGAGGCACAGTATTTTTGATACGTTAAGCATCACACCTTGACAAAAATTGAATGAAAAAATCATTTTTGCAAAAAAAAATGGGGACATTTTCCCAGAAGAGGAGATGTCCTTAGTCCTCATTTTCAAAAGAACAATCCATCCATTTAACAAAAAAAAAAAAAATAAAAAACATGTAATTAAACAATTTAATTGGACATGTAGAACTAAATATTTTCGAGTTAGAAAAAATTATTTTGCCCCCACAAACATGGAAAGAACAATCCTCAACTCCTCACTTCCGACGACCTAGTCAATATAGAAATAACTCTGTAATAATTTTGATATTTATTAATTTTCGATGAAAATTAATTAATGAAATTAATTTATATCAAAATAAGGTGGATGAACAATCCTTTTCGTGAACTTAAAAATAAATTAGGCTATTAATTATATCAACGAAACGGAGTTAAAATCATTGGTAAGGTACTTTTTCTTAAATAGACTAAAAACATTTTTTTTCTTACGAATTGTTTTGTGAAACTCTTCTAAGAGCCAATCAAAATATATTTTTAGTCTGGATCTCTAGATAGATTAATACTTTTATAATAATATGTCAAAACTTTTTATATGTAATAATGATAAAACGTTGTCAATGAAAAGATTCAAATCCTATTTATAGTTGTAATGATGTTATAAAAGAATTAGGTATATATATTTGATGATATCTTAAGTATATTTCTTTAACATAATTTATGGATTAAGAATATTTTGCTAATATGCTTGAAATTTGAAAGGCATTCCGCTGCTCTTCTTTGAAAATAGTTTATCTACTTTAAACTAAAAAAAAAAAAAAGTTTTACCTATGTTTTAAAAGATGCCTTTTTAAATTATTGACTGTTTTTGAAATTACCCAATTATTCTTGCTAGCTTAAATAAATTGTGCTAGACAGTGTGGGTAAACTAATAAATATATCAACTTTCAAACGCTGTACCATTGCTAGCGATACGTCAACAAAGAACGGCAATGGAGGCAAAAGTTCAAAGGATTGCAGATCTTCTCCGCGACCATCAATGTGTAAAGGATGCTGCAGAGATTCTGAGTTTGTTCTTAATGTCAGGAGATTCATTTACTGTGTGAAGAACCTCTCCAGGAAGAGTAGGTCACAGTAAGATTACGTCCAAAGACTTCTTGACCGGGGTGACGATTGAAATCGAAACCAAGGAGTACCAGGGGGTGATGAAAGAGGTCGTGAAGACTGGTTAGATGTCAACCTTGTCGAAGGGGATTACTGTTGGCAACAAGACTCAGCACTTGGTCATAACGCAACGCCATAACAACTCAAGCTTGGCGCAAGAAAAACTTCACCAATTTATTACCTCTCAACTTGTGGCACCCTCATCACCACAGTGCTTGCCATTGGACCATGAAATGTGGAACTTCATGGAGAGGAAGGCCTGAAAAGTCCGCCGCCGTGTTTATGATTCCTTGATGGCTCTTGTTGAGAAGGTCCAATGACTACGTCATGAAGATTTGCAAAGCCTTCAGGACCAGACTGGAGGCGAAGGAATTTTTTTGGGAAATAGTTGTTGATATTATAAGGTATAGTTATAATAAAAAGTAGTACATATTGTTCTTGATGAAATTGATTTAAATTTTGACTATCAAAAATGCTACGTTTTTTTGTGCACACTGTAAATATAAAACATATGGTTATAATCTGTTATAAATACACCTTTCTGGTTATAGCTAATCACAGATAAAGTTAGTATTTTTTTTAAATAACTAATTTTGAAGAATAAACACACTTTTAAAAGTTTCTCCTAAATTGATTACTTCTCCCCCTTTTTCAGTACTAAAGAATCGCATAGCACACCAAAAAACGTCTATTCTTTTATTTGTCAAAAACAAACTAACAAAGCAAAAAGGCTGATATACAGTCATTTGCAAAAGTTTAAGGCCACTTGGGATATTTGCTTATTAGCAAAAAGGAATATATTTCAGAAATTTGTTTTTGAGTTGAATTATTTGACAAACGACGTGAAAAAGTGCTGACGACACTTTCTTTGTACCCTTTTCGTATCAAATTAGACTAATTTTTTTTTTTTTGCAGGAACTAGTGGAAGATTTTGAAACAGTCATCTTCATCTTGACGTCATCTCTCCTGGACGTTTTCCTTCAGCGTCCTAGTATTTTTTTCTACGAATAAATCCACACTTTGCAAAATTACTGATGGCAGTGTAAACAGCTGTCTTGCTAACAGCGCATCTTTTACGGAATTTTGCGCTCAGAATAGCCTTGTTCGTGTAGCGTTTTAGCCCTTTGAACATCAAAAAGGTAGCTTTTTTGTCCATTAATGAAAAATATCAATTATAGCTAATATGCGAGTACAACTGTCTCCTGCAAGCGTCATTGGACAACATCTTGATAAACACAAGTTGACTATATATAGCAGCGGTAGGTAACCTTTGAGACATGGAGTGCCAACTTCAACAAGAATGGTAATAAACACACACAAACTACGGGAATATTTTTTAATTTTGTATAGAAAATCTGCCTTACAAATATAACTATTATAATTTCTTTTATTACTACTTATATCTTAATCATACATTTCTAACATTACACTATAATTTTTAATGTTAATGTTAGGTCATGCATAATATACCATAACGGACAGCCACGGCATTTTATATGAACAAACAGGAACTTAATAGTGTAAGCTGAGGCTATATGCCACAATTAATCTTGCCTAGCTAACAGTATGATCCCTGTCCTTGGTTTTCTTGCTGAACTTTCTTATTTGGGATTCATAGGTTGTCACTTTCAATTGTAAACATGACTCGGAATTTTCAGTCGTGAAACGGCTGTTGATAAGGCTCAGCACACTTTTAATGTGCAAAAATACCTGTTCATACAAGGTAGTCGATACAAACCCTGAGAGGAGGGCCAATGAAACGTTCTTTAGTGATTGGAACTTAGCTGGAGCAAACACCCAGCGTTGCGGGATGCAGTCTCCGTGCTATTGTATAGGGATATATTCCAATTGCATTCGGAGATCTGCAAACTTCATCCCCCACAGTGATGAGCTATTCAGCTCTATCAACTGCATCTCCATACCCTAAACATCCATCAGTCTATCAGATCTGCATCTAGATCATGTCCATCAAAGCTGTCAGGATTGATCAAGAAGGAGCCGCACATCAGATCGTACTATCTGAAATCCATAAAGTGGGCTGTGAACTCCGCCTCTAACTCACGAATGTATTCGGCTATTTCAGCGGTCCTGATGTTGCGTTTTGAAGACCACTCCCTTAAGTGTCGGCTGTAGCAGAAAGTGGACGACGCAATGTCACCTGAGAATACTGCAAGCTGGGCGAAAACAGCATTTCCCGTTTCAAACATGTCCATAACAGTTTGACCTGCACCTTGCATTCTGAAATTGAGCTCGTTAAGGTGCCTGGTGATGTTTGCAAGAAAAAAAAGTTTCACAATCCACTTCTCGTCCTCCAGTTGCGGATATTTTTGTCCTTTCTCTTCCAGAGACGATACTTGATGGTATCGATGCAGCTTACAAAGCGCTCGATAACTTTTCTGCAGCTCAGCCGTCTCACTGTCGAGTGGAGAGGGAGATCTGTGTATGACATACAGTTTGTCGTGTTTTGTCTCAATGTGCCTCTTATTGCTGAAAGTTCGGCACACAACATTGTATCAGCAGAGTGTGTACACAGTGCGATCTTTGACGTACACAAAACAATATTCTTCCGTCAAGGAGGGCTGGAAAGCACTACCTTTGTTTTGTTTTTTAGCCTAAGGCTCCATCATCTCTTATCTCAGGCAAACAAATTGAACACAAACTGAACGAGAACAAATGTGTTCCAAAAGTAACACATGCGGTCAGTGCAGATATTGTTATTTTAGAGGAATAAGTTTTGTAAAGGGATGTTGCCTATAGCAAAATATGACAACAGCTCAGAAACCGTCAACACCTTACAACTCTTCAAAACTTGGGATTCTCAGTTTCTTGTTCGATTTTTTTTTTAGACTAGCAGAAGTAATCGATATTACTTGTAATCACGCAGTTAATTAAGCAAATGCTCAAAAGTCCTCTTCACACCAATAGACATTCGACAAACTTGTCTACAATATAACTGAATGATAATTGATAAATGAATATTTATAAATGCATAAAGAGGGGAGGGGGTGGGGGGAGGGTGCTATTAAACATAAATTCAATGGATTTTTTTCTGATGCTGGTCTAGAAAGAGAAAGTCAAAATGTCTGACCAGTTATTATTTGAAAAAGGACGTCGTGCCATCCCAATTTCACAACCTTCCAGCTTTTTTATCACAAAAGATTACTCAAAGCAGATCGGTGTCTTCTTCAAGTAACGAAAGATACAAAAGAGTTTATTAGGCAACGGAGAAACAATCCCAACTGAAAGATCAACTCTCTAGGTGAAGTGTTTATTAGAAAATGAACGGACTTCTGATGTTGTATTGATTAATAATATTACTAGCCAAAACTTCATCTTGCTGTGCAAGAATGAAGTTTCAAGATATGGTTGCTTTGGTCTTTATTTTCCAGATCGACTCTAATTAAATATGGTCCAACTATTCAAAAGTATTTTCAGGATTAACTAAAATTGGATTTGATGTAACTGCTGTATAAGTGGTGGTACTTTAAAATAGAACATAACTCTGCTTTTTTTCATCCCCTGAATTTCCTCGTCCCCGACAAGCTCAATTCTTTAGCACTCTGCTCGAAGCTACTCCAGGTTCAGTTGTGGGAGTAATTTCACCACCCTAGTCAGCCAGATGTTGTGTTTTTACCTAAGGATACAATCAATATATTAATATTCAGTCTCGTCACCAACCCAACGGGTAAAAGGAATATAAAAGAGGTGATTCTGGGCGAGGTATAATTAAAAAGAGAATATTATATGGATGCACTTAAATACGCGACTAAAATACAATAAAGCTATAATACAGGGAAGTTACCTGACCCACGTGTAAAAAGGGTGTGGCAATATAAAAATGTAGAAACTTGAATACATAAAATATTAAAAGGTACACAATGATAACTAATATATAAAAAAGGATTGACAAGAGACTACAATTTAAAAACCCGTCTATTAACACACGTCAAAAATGGCTTAGGTACAGACTAGGGACGTCTTGTATTTTTACAAAAAATAGTTCTGGGAAGATCCTTAGGAAATACTGGTTATTTTTGCCAAAATAATTGTAGACCTCTTATCATTTGTTCTACCCTTGTATAAAAATTACCCCAAATCTTAGGATGCTCGAGGAAGAAGTCTAAAGAAACTTTCATGTAAGATTGAGTCCCTCAGATTGGCCATTGTAACGTCTTCACGGTATAAGGATATGTGAAAAATTGAGTGGTTAATCTCCAATGTGCAAGGTATAATATTTGCTGTATTGCTCAAGAACCAGGAACTCCCTTCTTGACTTTGTGATTACGTCTCTGAAGTGATATTAATTCTGGGCTCCATCTCCATCGAAGGAAAATAGTAACAACTAAAAAGTAATGCTAATTCAATGAGTTCTACTAATATCTGGAGTGAACCAAGGGTCAATCACTTAACCTCATCTAGGGGGAAGTGTGTTTTTTATGGTTAAAAATCAAATGGGGAAACCTAATTGACTTTGTACAATATTACTCCATTTTTATTTCAACATCATCAGAAAATTTATGTGAAACTACATGCTACAATTAATCAAAGAAGGAAGGGTAAAAAAGGATAATAATTGTAGAAAAATAAGAAAATTTAGTGGTAAAAATGAATAATATTCCTGTTAGGAAATGGGATTTTATTTAGCCCAAAATTTAAAAAAAAAATGCTTCTGATTCCTTTGAATATACAGTTTATCGCCAATACTTTTCAGTATGCTTCTGAAACATTAAATCTGATCATATGCAATAGCTTATTTAATAATAAATTCTATGGCTTGCATATAATTTATTTTTACATTTAAAAGATTTAATGGAGGCTTAGTGTGTCTGATTAAATGTTTTGCTAAAAAGTTTGTATCCTTGTTTTTCCTTTTGAATTCTTCTTTTTTTTTCAATGTAAAAAAATGTATTCCCTGAATTGATTGTGGTGTTCAAGCTTTAATAAAAATATGTTTTTAAATAAAGATTTTTCCTTTAGTTTACTTTATACTGGTGTCAGAAATAGGTGGGATAGCTTGTCCCTCGTAAACTCTAAGCCCTGAAACTGTTTTAATTTAAAATATGT
The DNA here is from genome assembly GCF_016086655.4 of Lepeophtheirus salmonis. Lineage (NCBI taxonomy): Eukaryota > Metazoa > Arthropoda > Copepoda > Siphonostomatoida > Caligidae > Lepeophtheirus > Lepeophtheirus salmonis. Next base: position 6,017,971 of record NC_052135.2, on the reverse strand, counting down.
TATGAAAAATAATTGATTAATTTATGATGTATAAAATAGTAGTATTATGTAAATTACAACGTCAATTATTTTTTTCATTCTCTAAAAAAAGAGCGTTATGGCATAATCAATAAATATATATCAGTTCATAAAACTGTTTTTTCCGATGTCATAATTTCTCTTTCTATCTCGAAATTGGAGGCAGTGACAACGAATAGTTGAATTTCGATAATTGAAACAAAACTCCAATGATTTTCTAATCCTACGTTGAAACTTATTGGAGCAATTGTAATCGATTGAGTCGAGAAACCCTATTCTCCAACTTGAATAAATATTATTCGCTTTATTTCCTTATTATAAAGAGATTTTAAGGATTGAATTAAACTTATACAATATAACCCGGCTTTGCAGACTGCTTAATGATAGCAGTGGAGATTCATAGTATTTGAAGTAAGGTGCGCAATTTATTTATATTTTCGACAAATCCTTAGAATTTATTTACTTATTGTAAGGAAAAGGAGGAATTATCGGATGGAGAGATACATCAGACAAGCTGTGAGATATAAAAATACTGAAAATTGTTTTTATGGGGAAAGGAGGATGTCAAATAAAAGTTAGAACCTCTTCAGAAAGTTTTTCTCCATCCTAAAATATTTTTCTAGAAAAAGTTTAAGTTCATGACGTTCACTTCCAATACAAGTCATTTCCATATTTTCAATTTTATTACAATTATACATATGGGAGTTTGATTGTATAATTTTTCTTAACCTTTATTGTATGATGCAACCTTTCCACCAAAATGAAAAAAGGCCTCAAATTATGTGGTAGTTATCCAAATAAGTCAATCATACACCTGCTATACGAGGTGTGTTCAAACAGTAAGATTACTTTTGCTGGCAACGTATATTCATATTTTTTTGATATTTGAATATGTTAGTACATTCGAACAAGAACATATATCTATTGTTTAAAGCTATATAAAATGTTTAGTTTGTTTGTGAGAGGCATAACGGTCATAAATATTTTTTGTGTTGGGAAATTTTATGTCACTTTAAAAAGCATTGATGAAAGAATTTGTATGAAGTTTTTTGTAAAAAATGAAACACAGTGATCCAAAACACTTGAAATGTTGACAGTGGGATACGGTGATACTGTTCTGAGTAAAAAAAAAAAGAAGAAACAACGGAATGTTTATATGCGGTAAAAACTCTTCCAAGATTGCCGGGAAGATGCCAATGACGAGCATCACTCTGGCCACGCAAGCACGTTGAATGCGTTGAAGCAATAAAGAAAATTGTTTTTGAAAATAGTTGAATGACTATCTGAGAGGTTGCTGAGGATATTGATATTCGGCTCGTGCCATGAAATTTTTTCGAATGTTTTGCCCATGAGACGAGTTTGTGAGAGGTTTATTCCGAAACTGCTTAATTTTGACAATAAAAGTCGTCGCATGTGCATCAATAATGAGCTGTTGACAGATGCCAATGAATATCCTGATTTGCTCAAAAGGATCATAACTGGTGACGAATCATGGGTATATGATTATGATATCAAATCAAAGACTAATTGTCCAAATGGAAGATAAAAATGACGTATAGCAAAAAATATACCAATATGATTTTCTTAAATATGAAATGACTAACAATTTTCTTCCAGGGCAATTTTCCAAGTATAATTAATTTCCTCGTATAATATTACGTAACTTATTTCACATTTAATATTAATAGCATTAACTACAATAAAATTCTAAGGGTCTATCAAGTACAAGCTTACATGTCCAATATGCATAGTTTATAAGAAGTAGTAGACTCATAGTGTGACGTTGAAATATGAACAATTAATACTTTTAACGAGAGTTATTTCCAGAGCCACTAAACATGTAAAAAAAATATTTTAAGAACACCTGTAACGCTTTATTGTCTTCTTTAATCTTCGATGTAGCCCCACTGGCGGATACGATGGCCTCAAGACACCTCTTTTTTATGTATTCTTTGGACTTATTGACTCAATGTTCGTTTTTGGTGGACTTCATGCGCATGATGTTTTCATGTCTAAGGGTAGAGACCCTGGACTGTACACGTGATCAGAAGATGTGGTCCAAATGTTGCCGTCAAATGAATAAGAGTTCCATATTTCTATTAGCCAGAAATTGATTTTATTACTCGACAATCCTTGATCAGCTTTGATGGTGTGGGCAGAAGCGCCATCTTGTTGCAGGACCAAATTATTATCCAGGAAGTTATCTCGAACCAACAGAAGGAAGTGAGCCTCCAAATTTTATTTCCTGCATCAAGAGAGTGGAACTTCATGCGTGAATCACGTTAACGCGCCATTTTCATCATAACTTAAAAAAAGATAAGTAAATGAAATTTCTACTCAGTGTTATGAAATGTTCAACATATCTAACTTTATTTATGTTCGTCTCTGACATACTCACGAGAACATCTCGATTTTTCAATAACTTAGTTTTAAGATTTCAGTGTCGCAACGTTACAAGTTGCAATTGTTTAATGAGTAAATTGTGCAAGTTACAATTCCTTTGTTTTAAATGCATTATCATTCCAATTACCAACTAGGTTAATTGATACTATGATTTCATCTTGATCTATTAAAGTTAGATTGTTATTACGTATTTATAAGTAATATAATTGTGGGCAATTGAACTTTAAAATGTGCCTTATAATACTTATATTTTAGTCATTTGTATTGAAATAGTAAAAAATTATACGATTAATATATCGATAATCTATGGAATATTCAGTTATTACATTATTCTTAATCTAAGTACTGAATTCATCTTATTTTTTTCACTAGATAACGCTGTCCATTCCAAAGTTTTTGGATCTAAAAGGCTTTCAAAAAAACACTTTTATTAATGTTCTGACGCAGAATGTCAATAGTAGTAGAGGATAAAAATACAGGTGCCCCTTTCCAAATGATCCTCTGGACAATTGCTCCAGAGAATTCATTAATTTTGTCATTAATAAAATCAGTTCCTAGCATTAACCAATTGTAAGCAGGATGGGACGAAATAGATGCACACCACTCAGACTCGGAATTCCCTTCAAAGATCAATTAGAATCTTTTGATACATTTTCTGAATAATTATAGAGAGCAAAGACAATCCTCCTCCTAAATGATTTTTTGGTCTTTTTATGGAATCTATATAGCTTCGATGAAATTGCTTATGGAGACAGGAATTTTCTTCGTCAATTACGTTTTTGGGTAAACGTGTAATATTTAAATAGTATCAGGAACAATTTAGTAAAAAAAAAGAGGATATTTTTTTGGAGATTAAATTTCGTCCATTGGTGAATAAAAAAGTTTCGATCGGTCCAGTTTGTACTTTCCTATTTCATTCCTAAAATATCGACACTCTTTATGATAGATCAATAACCCATTTTAAGTTATTCAAAAGGATCCCATTAACCAAGGGGAAAATAACTGACTTCTTAGGGGTAATCTTCTTTGTTAATTGGTTTTCTGACTTTGCCTCCAATATCAGAATGATATCGTCAGCATAAATATCAATAATATGTTTTGATGTTCCAAAATCAACTCCAAGCTCACAAACTTCTTTCTTGTGGGATCCCCAAGATCTTTAAGCACAGCAGCAAAAAGTGGCGGAGCTGAAGGACAACCCTGGCGACAACTTTTTTATGTCTATTTGATCACTTTCCCAATCACTTAATGTAATATTCGACATATTATTATATAGAAGAGCTCTAACTGGGTTGAAATTTTTTTCTGGAAGAAGTTTATTTATTGCTCTCAAAATATGTCCATATAAAATGTTATCAAATGCCTTATTGAAGTCTATTGCAATTATTGCACCTAAGCTCCCTTATTTTTTACACTCTCAACTCCAGTTTGAATATTTCTTGACATGTCAGAAATCCTCCTCACCATCATGAATCCTTTCTGTTCCAGACCAAGCTTATAATTTTAAATTGACTCCACTTTGGCTACAATAATACCGGAAATGATTCTGTTGCATTCATTAAGGACAGTAATTGGTCTCTGGTTATTGATATCCTTAGGCAAACCTTTCTTGGGAATCAAGGCGAGTGAAAATTTTGTCATTACACAATCTGGCCCCGAAGCTTTCCAATCTGTAAAGTTCTTTTTGATAAAAGAAGTATTAAATTTTTCCGTACAAATCCAGTGCTTACCTAATTTTGGCCAAGGAAAATTACCTCTCTCACTTTCAACAGTTTTCTGGAAGCGTAACGGAAAATTATTTAATATCTCCCAAGAGTCTGTAATAATATGGTCATCATTGATAATTTCCTTGATGACAAATGAAGAAAAACGTTGATTAGGATGAAGGTTTTTTATCTTTTACATGTGTAATTTTTATTGTCGATGTTTACTTTAAATTCCAAATCAGCAATTTCTGAGAATCAAAATAAGTTTCATGGAATCAACGTTTCTCCGTGGACAACGCGCTGGGGAGAAATTATTTTCTTGAACTCAATGTGCGTAGGGTCTCTCATTCCTAGAGAAAAAAATATGGTATAATATATATAAATGTAATTGTAATACTATAATGTTTACTTATACTTAATCAGTGTAACTCCATCTAACCAATTAAAGGAACATTAAAAAAGAAAATAAGTTTGTACTATCTGAAGTAATAGAACGTAACGATATGGAACCTTTTTCCAACATTCCATCAATCTCTTTTTGAAATGACTTTTCTCTGTTTCTTTCTTTACGAGCAAACTCTTATGTAGTAGATTTAACTGTATAAAATAGAAGATGAGCAAGTTTAAAAAAAAAATTAAATAAAATGTAAAATGAATTAATAAAATGTATTTGAAGTTTGTTGATAATTTTTTTGTCTTCCAATACTCATTTGAGGGACTGAAAGCGTTTTTTAGGTCTACAAACTAGGAAAACAGTTTCAATGAGCTTATGATCTGAATCAAGACGAGGGTGGTAAAAACGTTTTTAGTTTTGGATAAGATAGGTGAAAAGAGAAAGACGAGATCGATTCGGGAAGTCTTCTGGTCAATTCTACAGGACACAATGTTTTCTGGGCTCAAAGTTATAATAATGTCATTCAAACTTAGTTCTATTATTAGCTTCGAAGATTTATATTATATAAGTCAACATTTAAATCTTCTATGATAAATAAAGGAGAAAAGTAATCAACAAACGTTGATAATATATTGAAAGAAGGTAAGAAAAATCACATCAGGCCCCTATGTGCTAATTAGATAAAAACCTCCACTTTTTGTTTGAATAAAATTTTTAAACCAAACACCAAACCTAGATAATTCTTTAACACATTTAGGTTCTTCAATTGATTTTAAAATTAGAGAAAGTATTTCCCTATCCATACCTGAGCCTTTTTGAGGAATCCAAAAAGGGGAGTTTAAAAAAAAAAGATGCTGAGGTAGAAGTCTTAACATTTTGAAGGATTACAATTTCAGGTTTATCATGAACCAAACTTTTCATTAAGGGGTGACGGGAAATACGATTTTTTCCTCCCCTATTGTTTAATGAAATAATTTTTCTATTGAATTATAATGATTTAAATACAAATAGTTTAGTACTTTGTTATACATATATGTAATATTTTATGGGCCTTTTTTCTTATGTAACAAATGTGCAACAAAATCAATTAGAGAAATTTTCTGTGAACTACGATTTTTTTTTTTTTTTGCACATGTGCAACAATTCTCATTTTCTTCAAATATCAAACAAATGCACGTAAGGGAGCTCAAACCTATAAATTGTTGTTATCACATACATTTATAAAAATAAAGCGTTATCTTCACTTCGGAAGAAACCAAAATGACACCCATCCCTTTGATGAAAATCATGACAGATTATATAAAATCCACCCAGTCGTTGAGCATTTAAGAGAAAATGAGTTTCAGGTTTCATTGAAAGAGATCCATAGTATTGATGAGCAGATGTGGGCAACAAAAGTTAAATGTTTCTTCAGACAGTAATTACCAGCAATACCTCATAAATGGATCAAAAAACTTTTTCTATTATGTGGTGCCTCAGGATATTTGTATAATTTTGAGGTGTATACTAGAAAAGAAAAGAAAATCTTTTGGGAAGAAAAGATGATGAAACAGATTTAAGCTCCCCCTCAATTAGTGAAGTGAGAGTGAGCTGAAAGGTACCAAGAAATGTTGGATACAAATTGTACAATTGACAATTATTTTACTTCATTAAATTTGATAGTGTGGCTTGCCAACAAGGTATTTTTTCACTTGCCACGGTTAGACGTAATAATTTGCCAAACTGCAAATTACAAGCTGAGAAAGATATGAAATCATGTGGAAAAGGTTTTTCTACCGAGATGGTTTCAAGCTTCGATGGTGTCGATATATCTTGCGTACAATGGGTATGATAATAAAGTTGTATTGTTGCTCTCATCTCTGACTGGTGAAAATTCTTGTTTCTACAGTTCAAAGGTTTGATCAGTCAAAAATGCAAGATACTGGGATGTCATTTAATAACACACGTACATTCCAGTAAATGTGGTGTAGGACTTTGCTTCAATAAAGATCACAATTGTTTTTTTTACGTTTTATACGGAATATTTAAAAATATATTCTGATATTACATGAACAATAAGGTGTTTTCTTTTCATACATGTATAGTAAAATTTGATTTTGATGTCAATTAATATCTTTTTGTTCAATTATGAACAAACCATGAGTCCGAGTTCCCACCTCTGGCAATGATTGAAGTTTATTATTATGCTATTAATTATTATAATAAAAATTAATAAATCATAAATAAATGGATAATTGAAAACTCCTCTTTTACTTTCAAGTCAAGAAAATTCCAATAATCACTAGAACTTACGTCATTAAGTTAAATTAATGATTACATTTGTATGGTTGTTAAAAGATTGAATGTTTGGTGAAATGGTTTCTATATCCTGTAATAGGGGGTAAAATGGTGGGGATAGATGGCTGGAGGGGGGTATTAAAAGATGGGGAGTAAGAGTAGTACAACCATCTCATAATATGTAGTTTCGACTTTTTTTAACGTTTCTAATACTGTGACTGTATTATAGTAATCACTTATTACTAATAAAAAAATATTTTTAAGGAGTTATATAATTTATTCTAATATATACAGTGTGGCAATTCATAACTATATTCAAGTGACATCTCAATTCTTGTCTCTTGAAAGAGGTTATTTTGAATAGCTGAAACAAAATTTTCAGTAAATATATCATTGCAGCTTGTGCTTTCCATAAAAGACAGATAAGCAAAATAAGGAAAGGATCTTATTTTGTCTTAATCACCAGTTTCAGCCTAGTTCAGAAATTTGCGCAGTACTTATTTACAAAGCGCAACTCTAGGTGATGATTGTGGCCTTCACTTGGTTTTTTGTTGTGTATCGTCTTCCCAAAAACTTTGCCCAAAATACCGACCTCTAGGGGAACAGTTGGGCTCTGGGAAGGCCAAGATTGTTGAGGACGATTTTGCACCAGTTCACATACTTTACCCGATCAAATTACTTCAAACCTTGACGAGGAGTTCTCTTGTAGGCGTTAAGGTTTAATCCTTGCTTCACCAAGCGACGCATGGTAGTTTGGGTGCCCTCAAATTCATAAGCAAGGCCATTGACGATCTCCTTGCCTCATCTGCCTTCAATGGTGACTTTTAATGCCTCAACCCATTATTTTGGCCTTGATCTAGACCTTGTGGAAGCTTTTTGTGTGCCTTGGGGTCACCCAGTATACAATAGAGCAGTTACAGCCCGGGACTTTAAAGATCTCTGAAGGTAGTTTTCCATCAGCGGATAGCTCCAGAATTGCAGCTTTGCTTTGCTCCATATTTTTGGTCATGATACTCTTATTTCTCGGTTAACTTTGCTTATTTTTTGTTTACAGTTTCTTTATACAATTGTTTACAATAAGTTAATGTGGTTGAACATTAAAATATTGCAGATAGGACAGAGGTACGCCATTTAAAAAATGTTGCATTTTAGACAAAGGTACCTATTATGTATAGCTTCAAGAGTAGTTAACACAAAAATATATTGAGGATAAATATAGAGAATGACAAAAGTTCCTGATTGGCGATATCTATATATTTTGTTTCCCCATATTTTGTAGCATCCCCATGTCTCAAAATGGTACCTATGAATCTTAAAATCTGAGGTGGCTTTTTAGAAAGGCACAAATAACATTCTATTTATTTATATATATATATATATATCGTGCTCACCCATAGAGGTCAGCACTCTCTTATCCTTTAACTAGTGTTGTATCGGTCCTTATTCAGTAGTGCAGTGTATTCCAGTCCTATCCAGACCAGTCCCACTTGTCAGTCCTTAAAAAAGGTAAGATCGATCCCTGGAGATGTCATTGGGGTTTCCTTCCAGTGGTGAGATTTTTAAGTATTTTTGAAAATACAGTCATGTTTTAGAGTAGTAAGGAACAAACGTTTGCCTTATACAAACTAAAAAGACTATCAAAAATCGTTTGGCAGAATATTTTATATAGTTTAACTTTGGCTTTTGATTTTTTACTAGGTGGGATTTATAAAAAACAGTTAATTGCTCCAATGTCTAAAATTATTTTTTCATTTTCAAATTTGCAAAATTCTTGGAACAAAAACAACTCAACAGATAATAATACTAGAGAGCTAAAATTAATGTCATCCGATTGGACTTTAACTTGTTGCAAGTAATTGGAATCGGATTTATTACGGAAAAACCAACATTTTGGAGACCTTGATGAAATCACAGATTACTCATTATTTAATCAAATGATTATACATAACTATATAATAAGATATCTTGTCAATTAAATATATGTATATTTTTGTATTCAACAATAATTTGTCTAAAACTCCTCTTTTAAAAGTCGTATAAAGATGACAAAAAAAAACAAAAAAAAACCTAACCATGTGTTAAAATACCAATGTTCAATTTACCCAGTGTATTGGCAATCGGAGACGTCACCTATATAATATAATTGTCTAAAACAAAATACCATATTTTTACTTTTGCGGCAGAATTAGGCTGAAGAATGACTTCTTACGGATATCGTATACTTTAAATATCAACAGTTTAGTTGTAAACTCTGGAGTTTCAAAATAAGAGTTTACAGTGTAATGTAATTATTAATTTAACTTAATGAGGTATGTATTAGTGATTATTGGAATTTTCTTGACTTGAGAGTTTATTGATTGTAGTTTACAAATTGTTGCATTTTAAACGGAGGAGTCTGTATAATACAAAATGATTCCTTTTCATGATAGTAAAAAAAAGGCAATAACAAAGGTTCCATAAAACGTATTCCAACATAGAAATTTTAAAATCCTTTACAGTTTATACAACTTTTAAAATAGTTATAAAATCATATTCAATTCTATTAAGATTTTTTTTTCTTTTTGGAAGTGCATAACAAAAAGGCATTATCAAAATTATATGAATTATATTATAAAAATAAACGTTATTAAACTTGAAGGAAATTGTTTCTCGATTCCTAAAGTAAAGAGTACTTTTCAAATAAATATATGTTCAAATATGCATACTTACAGCAATTTCATCAAGTGTTCCAGTAATTAGTTACGTGGAATACTGAACTGTTTGACTGCTAGACTATTTTATGTACAGGGTGCAGCGACATAACAAAAGTTATAATTAAGTAAAAAAATTTCTTGTAATGATAGTACAAAATATAAGTTTTACACAATTTCAAAAATTACAATAGATAGGCGTGCCTTTTTTGTTTGTACACTTAACTTTGGTACAGGGTTGATCTTATCTAGAGGTACACGTTATATTTTTTTTTTAATTTTTCAATAGTAAAATTTAAACGAGAAGTTTTTTGAGGATAGTTATTTAACAAAATCATCTGCAAATTGTGCTTGGGCCAACTTTTAATCAATATATGATCCCTCAGCTCTAATAATTGCCTCAATACGAGGCCTTAATCCCTTGCAGGCATTGACCATGTACTCCGTCTTGATGGAAGCCTCTAGGGACTGGGCACTCCTGCTAGGATTAGCACAAACCCTATCCTCTAAACGCGTCTAGATAAAGGAGTCTAAGGGGGTTGTTGTGGTCCCAAAAGTACAGAAAGTTGTATTTCAGGAAGATTTGGGTCTTAGTGGTGCAATAAGACGATTTTGATGGATTTTTTCAGTTGAACATATAATTTTCTTCATTAATTAGAAATGTAAAGTTGCACGAAAATGTTTCGAAATTAAATATGATTTAATATAACTGATGACATTTGAAATTGAACTGTAAAAATATATATAATGTAAAACTTAAAGAAATGATTTGATATGGGTAGACATTTATTAGTATAATTCTGATCCAATCATATTTTAAAATGATGACACGTAAATATTGTAATTGCTGTGTTGCATTTGTTATTTCGTTTAAAGCACAAAAAAGTACGTTGAATACAATATGGTGGTTTATATTATCGTTTAAACAAAAAAGAAGTTGTTCAAAAGAATCACATCTTTCATTTTTATATTATATAGGCACTGCAGGAATTCTAGATGAGAGCCTTAGACATGGCCTCCCACTGCTACTAAACAGAGGCCTTGAGGTCATCCAAAATTCCGTGAAGGGTAGCACAGGCTCTCTTCTTGACAACACTCTGTAAAAGGCATAGGCGATGGGTGGCAGTCAGGAGAGAGGAGGGCGGCCATACCGGTCCATTACACTTTTACCAAGTCAACAATTTATGTCCTCTCTCTACCATGTTGGCCATAGTTGCTGTTGAAAGCAGTTACCAATGTCGCCGTACATAAGAGGTCTTGCCCAAAACTTTTGCATAACTCCTCACAGTCCAATCACTTACATTGAGAGCCTTGGCATGCTGCCTCATCGACTTGGTCGGACTTCTGGTGATCCCGGTATCCATTGGGAATTTTTACTTCTATATATGATTATAAATTAAAGTAGATTTGATTATTTTAACCTGTCAATCAGATACATTACATCAACTATAATTAATTCAAAATATAAAAAATAGATGCACTTTCAAAAAAAGTAAAAAGTATCGCGATGAAATTTGTGGAGAAAGGTGTGTGTCATGCTCACTCTGAGCATGTTCTACTATCTTTACAAAAACAAAAAGATAGACAATTTAGGATATAAAAAATAAGATACATAAGAGATTGAAGTTATTTAGGAGATATCAGTATTAATATTCATGATTAATAATAGAGCCACTGGACCTTTCATCAAAGTAGCTATTATTCAAAGTCAACAAATTAGTTTCGTCTCTTCATCGACTAAACTTATCGAAATACCATGTCTCACACAAAGTTGAGAACGTGCAGTAAAAGAAGTAACCAAACTTCAGCTCAAATTTGTGGACAACAGAGACAAGATTACTATTTCAGAGCAAAATTAAAATAGCCTTTAATTTTTCCTATTAATGAAACAAAAAAATAATTATTAAAAATAATTGATTCATAGTTTCCTTTTTGAAAGGTTATCGAAAAAAAAAAAAATGAAATATTCGTAATAAATGAAAAATATCAAACTTATATAATATAAAAATAAAAATATGTTCAAATCCAAACTACAAATTAAGGGACAATAAGTAAAAGATTGTATTTTTAAGAGTTTATTAATAAATTATAAATTCGTAAGATTGGTTGTCTTATTTGGCATAAATGATCAATGAAAGTATATTTAGTTATAATATATTTCACATTTGGGATCAAAAAATGAGATTTGAATAATAAAAATGAAGAGAAAGATCAAAATACATGCGCATAAAAGGCAGTAACGAAAGATAATGTTTCATTTATTTGCAGCATGTTTGGAACTAAAATACTCATACCATGAGGCATGTTAAATTTAAACTGTCAAAATATTGTTGCAAAATATACGTGTTATCTTTTTTTTTTTCACATTTCACAGATTTTCAAATCGAAACGCGTCTATGAAGGACCATTTTTTTGGACGTTTGATCGTTGTTTTCTTGTTTAGAGGAATAAAATGCAATTTATACTGGTAACATAAAGAAGGAATTTTCTTTTTCTTAGCAGTTGTCATTATGACTCTAAACCTGATTGCACATTCACGTGTACTCATAAAAGATAGAGCGTAACCCAAATAATTTCTTCCCAAGTAATAATTGTAATTGTGATCTAATGAAACGTCATGAACATTATTCTTTCTCCCCTCAAAATATTCAGGGTTACCATGTTGATTTTCGATTTTTTTCTTTAACATGTCCATTCTACATATTCATTTTGTAAATCTTCGAATATACTAATATATGTACATATATCATATTCAAGAATAAATATAATATATATCTATATATTAAATGTGAATGCCTGTCTGTGAGTGTTTATGCCCTTCAATTACGACCGAACTAATGGATGGATTTTTGTGAAATTTTTCATGTTGGTTCTTATTGATCCAAAAACGGTTCTGGTAATATATAAATGTTTTTTTTTATTGAGATTTTTATTTTATATGCACAAATTACATAAGAAATAAATGAAGGAAGAAGGATCACGTAAAAAGATCATCACATAAATAAACATTTTAGTTTATAATTATCCATTTCCAAAAAAAAAAAAAAAACCATACCTAAACACTATATACATATTACTTATCAAAACAACTAACTAAATAAAATCCTTCATCATACAGAATTTAGAACACATACAAGCATATAACTAAAACTAAAATAGGAGCAAATAAGAAAAATATAAGAATCAATCCACCATTAAAAGTACAAGGAGTCTCCATAGTAAGACTATTTCTTTTTAAAAGCTTTTTAAGATCTTACAATCACTTTACAGAGTCTAAATATTTTACGGACATCGAGGGGTACTACCTAGTAACATCACCTCCATATTTCTATCCAGATACAGAGGTGTCAGGAGCCATCAAAGAGAAGGAAGCATACCTTGCAATAGCTGAGATGATAATAGCTCTTATCTCTTCAGTAGCTAAGGGTTCATAATTTGTGATTTTGCTGGTAATAAGAGCTTTGGAATTTAATTACGCTAATTCCGGCGCCTTTGTTTCGAAAGCCCAAACAAAACCAGTGCTTTTGTAATTTTGATTCTTGGTCATCTAATCCCCTTTCATTTAAGGAAATACATACTTTTAGAATTCGAACATTGGGACAATCTACAAAAGCGTGAATGGAGGAATTAAAAGTTTTTCCATAGTCTTTAAATAGAGCCTTATAAAAAATAAGCCTAGCCGAGATTTGAAACTGCGCAGTACATTTTTTGGAGTCATAAATATATAGCAAGGATATCTTTACTTTTTTATCGCAAGATTTTGGGAAATCTAAATTTTTTATAAAAGTTTCGCATATCACAGTAACATTACTCTTAAAATCTATAATATTTTTTTGGGTTCTCAGGGCCATGGCGGTCTTTAAATAGCATTTTTAGTACTTCGTCAGTACAACCTGAGGGACGGGGTGTATATTGGATATTAAAAGGGTTCATTGATGCTTAAAGAAACGGTGGTGGAAGAATTTAACCTGCCTCATGTTTAACCAGCAGCCCATAATCCGTGGGCAGAGGTGTATTCTAGCATATTTCAAGAGGTTTTTGCTGCTTAAAAAAATGGCAGGGGTAAAGTTTAAACTTTATTTCGGTCAAGTTCGATCCTGCACAACCTCAGGATGGGGTGTATTATAACATATCAGAAGGGATTCTTGGTACAGTTTAAACTGCCCTAAGGCCTGGTAATTTACCTTTAAACCTTGAGGGTCGGATGTATTTTGGGATAATAGGAAGGTTCCTTGGTGCTCAGGGAAGTGACGGTTGAGAAATTTAAACGGCCTTATGGACCAACATCCCAAAACCCGTGGATAGGGGTTTATTCTAGCATATTAGTAGGGGTTCTTTGTGTTTAGAAATGATGTGGCGGAGCAGTTTAAACTGCCATGAAGCCTGGTACTTCAACTACTCAACTTGAGGCCTGATGTGTATTTTGGGATGATCAAGATTCCTTGATGTTCAGGGAAGGGGTAGAGGAGAAATTTAATTTGCCTCGGGCCAAGCAGTTCACCTGTAAAATCCGTGGGCTGGGGTACACTATAGAATATTAGAATGATTCCTTGGTGCCAAGAACCACGGTGGTGGTAGACTTTAAACTGTATTGTGTCCCAGTGCTTCACCAGTAGAACCTGAAAGTATATTGGTATATTAGAAGGTTAAATTGATGCTCAGAGAAGCGGCTGAGAGACAGCAAGTTTGGCGTCTGACCCAGAATATAGCAACTACTTACTCATCACCTGTAAGAACAGTGCCTATATATTAGTATACTCATACTCATAAAAAAATGAAAACTATTTTTAAAATTTTACAGTCTTTATTTTTTGTTTTATACTAAGAAGAATATTTCTTAATGTCCCGGGCAACACCGGGCAAACCTACTTCAGTATTTTATTATATTCAAGAATAAGTATACTAATATATATACATGTCCCCAAAAAAAAACTTATTTGGTATCACTGTTTTATTATGAGGTTTCTCAATATATAACCAACATAACAAAAATCATAGAGATATTTTTAAAATTCAGACAGCCCTAAAGGTGTAAAGATTAACTCGATTTTGAATGGAAAAATTGCTACAACTTTATTGAGTTCAGCAGACGAAAACTTTAAACTTCAGTAAATATGACTCATTCTATGCATTATATAATTTTTTTACCCATATTTTCATTCTGATACAACTAAAAATCAATATTTTATTTTAAGGTGCTTTAAACTATTTTTCTTTCATATTTTAGGCTAATTTTTGTATAATTTAGGTTTTTTCTGCATATATATACTAGTTTGAGTTATATTATTCTACTTTAAAGTACATTATGGTTAAAGTTAAACCTGTTACTAAAAGCTGTACGGAAATATGGAATCATCAACCTTACCAACAGTTGGTCAAGTTTTGAAATATTTTCATTATATAAAACATGTTTTATTACACTATAATCAAATACAGGCCAGGGAAATTAGATATGAAACCAGCTTGAGTCGCTATCGATGAAGTCCAATTGTTTTGGAAAATGTGCAATTTAGCGACAGTTACAAAAGATTGTGCCACGAAAAAACTTATCAAGATCTACAAGGAAGGGTAAGCTTTAAATAGGCACAATGCAAGGACATCCAAAGTTGATTTACTAAATGTTAAGAAATTTTTGAAAAACATAGATATGCTTTTTGATATTTCTAATCCCAAAACCGAAGATATAGTGCATTTAATGCTAGAAATAGTTTAAGCTTTACAAGATATAAAGCTTTTAAAAATTCTACGAGCAGGAGAAAATGTAGATCTGGTAGTAAAAGATAAGGCCTCCGGAAAAAAAATTAAAAGGAAGATAAACTGAATAAAAGACAAAACATTTCGAAAAAGAAAAACAGCTTCTTGATTATGCAAACAATAATGAATTTTCAAATGAAGAATGCCCTATAATTAAACCAGGAAGTTCAGTTCAAAACAATTTCGATTTTTTTCAAAAAGAGGAAGCTCTCTGATCAACTAGCTTTAAAAAAAATCAGCAAGTGACCTTGCCCAAAAATGTTATCGCATCTCCGGAAATAGCCAGTCATTGATGGAGGAGAAATTTCGAATAGAATGACTACTCTGATGATTGCAGCAACAATTGAAGCTGGTGGAGAAGAAATTGAGGATCCTATTCCTTTAAAGTCATCAACAGCCCAAACACCCAAGGAAATACGCACAAATATATCTAAAGAAGTGATATACTCTTTCAGAGAATTAATATCCAGGTATCCATGGGGAATTACAATTCACTGGGATTCAAAAATAGTATTAAATGTAGAGAGATTGGCAGTAGTTGCAACTGGAGCCTCTATTAATGAAAAAATATTGGCTATCCTTATAATTGAAAGAACAACAGGTGAAATACTTCATATATAGTTCATAAAAGAGCATGTCTCCTTATTGAAAGAGACCTAGAAAAACCTCTTCTTCATTTAGCCTATAGGCTATATATTGTAGAATTGCTTAATTCGACGTACATCTTCTAAAAGTAGGCCTAACTTTACCAAAATGTATTTTAAAGTTGATATAAATAACTGAAACTAGTATATAACAGAAAAAGTATTTAAATTAAATTTATGTAACTAAAATATAAAAGAAAAATTAGTTTAAAACAATATAAAGTAAAATATTGATGGTTAGCAATATCAGAATGGAAATAAAGGGCACACAAAATAATATAATTCATAGAATTAATCATATTTACTGAAATATAAAGTTTTAATGTACTGAAAAAATAACATTTGTAGCTATTTTTAACTTCAAAATCGAGTAAATCTTTAAGCCTCCAGTGTTGACTGAATTTTTATGATATCAGTAGGATTTTTGTCATTTTAGTTATATATTGAAAACCCTTATCATTAAATAACACAGGTTTCATTACACGAATGCATTTTTTGGGACACCTTAATCTACATATATCTATTTATTAAATGTGAATGTCTATGTGTGTGTTTGTCCTTCAATAACCGTCCAACTTCCATAAAAATTTTAATGTAGGTTCATATGGTTCTAAAAATGGCTCTGGTAACTTTTTTTTTTTTTTGGTCTTCGTGACCATTATGCCCTTTAAATAGTATTTTTATCACTTTACCTGTACAACCTGAGGGCCAGGGTATATTTTAAATATTAGAAAGGTTTTTGATGCTCATGGATAGCAGCAGGTTAGAAACATTTAGCCTGTGCCAGGTTACAGTATCCAGATCCATAATGATATTCGGGGTTAAATCATACTAATATAAAATTACCACATTTTGTTCCTCATGGAACAAGCAAGGAGAGACAATTGTTTTGCCATCCTCGAGAATTGGCTCGCGCGGGACACAAGCCCTCTGCTATCTACAAGCTTCTTAACTACCCCAAGACCACAGTGTACCGGGTCTTCAATGCCTGGGAGGTTGAGGGGAAGGTTTGCCGAAAGGCCCACAACATGAGAAGTGACCGAATCCGCACTCCCCCACTTCCTTGAAGGCCTCCGGAAGTCCATCAAGGCTTCGCCGGGGACTTCCTTGTCCAGGTTGGCCAAGAACCATGGAGTGAGCAAGCAGCTGGTCTCCAAGGCTTGAATGAGGACCTCGGGTACAGGTCATACTGAATGGCCAAACAACACATCCTCACGGCATCCATGAAGGCCACCAGGCTCACCAACGGTAAGCGTCTCCTCAATGACCTGAAGAGCCATGGAGAAAGAATCCTCTTCTTCTCCGACGAGAAGAACTGGACTGTCGACAGAAGCTACAACGTCCAGAATGACAGGTGGCATGCCAAGGAAAGAGAAGAGGTCCCTGCGGTCTTCACCACAAAGTTCCCGGCCTCTGTGATGACCCTGGGTGTCATCTGCAGCACGGGTGAGGTGATGCCTCCTTTCTTCTTCAATCCCAAGGAAAGGGTTAACGCAATAAGGTACTGCAAAGTCATAGAGGAGTTCGTCATACCCGGGATGAAGGATACGGCCGCTGGGAGGGAGTTCATATTCCAACAAGACTCAGTGCCCGCACACATCGCCATGAGGACAACTAACCTCTTCAACTCCCGCGTCACCTCTTTCTGGGATTGCAACACCTGGCCCTCCAACTCACCCGACCTCAATCCGTGTAATTACTACTGGTAGGGGAAGTTGGAGAGGGAGGCGTGTAAGGTCAGTCACAAAAGCATTGCGGCCCTGAAGGGCTCCATTACGAGGGAGTGGAATGCTGTCGATTCCACGGAAGTCATCAGGGCATGCAAATCCTTTAGGGGCAGGATGGAGAAGATGGTGGTACATTCAGATGAGTTATACTGTTACTGCATTTGCAGACATGGCTAGAACACAACTTGGAGGTAAAAATATTTTTTGTCGATTGATTAAGAATATGCATGATAATATATTTATAATACCATAACAATCTTTATATTGAAGGAGGGTACATTATGTTACTGGACATACCAAAACATACATAACAAACATATCTCTTTTTATGACGATAATCCAAGAAATCCAGGAAATTCAATAAGACAACAAAATATACCACTTAGTAAGTAATTGTTTTTTAAGAATTTACTTGTAAAATTTCATGATTAGTAGCCCTTTCCTCATTTAACTCTCCCATAGTTGAAGCAGTATCAAAAACCATACCACGAGATTATAAGTTTTATTACTATATTTTTTAATGATGACCATTCTTTGCTTAGATTGTACCCGTTGTTTGTTTAGCGGTCGTAGCTCCTTGGTCTATTTCAGCTGCATGTATAAAGATAATTCCAAATTGCTCGGAAGCTGACGTAGAAAATGTCTTAGGACAGACATTGAAATATTTCCCATTTATAAAGTAAACATTTGCTTCATAATTTGATTCATTATTTTTATTTCTAAGTAATTCTTTGTTTTCAGACAAAAGGACAAACAGATGGGAAACAAGGAACAATATTTAAATATTTAATGACGAATTATGTTTGACAACTTAGGTGTCCAAAATTTTGAAGAAGTTCTATGAGTCTAAAACCTGTATCCTAAAGGGAACCACGGACGATTAATGGCCTTCCCGTTGGATGCAACCGAGCCTAATATAATCACTGAAGCAGGATGTTTGGTGGTGGATACCTAACGGTGCTCCTCTGTCACTCCCAAATGCCACTACTCAATCATTTGCCTGTTGAAGACAGAGTCATCTCACTAAAAAACATAAAACAAACATTTTAAGGGCCATTCAAAAATTATTAGTGGATTCAAGATTCCCAGAAAGGGACTAATACCCACCATGATCTAAAGAAATACAAAGATTGTATTTATCTGCAATTGAAAGGTAAATCTTGAGTTAAATACATAAAACAGTTTCACAAATGCCAAACTTTTAAAATACAATACAGTTAAGAGAAATTTAAGGCACCTGAAATCTTTTCATAGAGTTGGTCCTTACCATACGTACCAAAATTAACCAAATTATATAAATACACGAGTGTCGAATAATTTTTTTAGAGCCGTTTCTGTCACCATGAAATATGCATTTACATTTATTCAATAGATAAATTAATGGATGGAATTAAACATTGATATTTACATTAATATTTGTTTTACATGTTAATGAAGTTGGAGCCGGATTCTTATTCTAAATTGAAATGAATAATGAAGATATAGAACATCCTTTAATAAATATAACTTCAGACCATTATTATTTATTTCAAACGTAGTTAATAATTCAAATGTTATTTTATCATACTAGAAAAATACACATAAAAATTCCTTGAAACAACCTATAAGTCTCAATTTATGGTTTTCATAATTGGCTTGCTACATTGGAAGTATGAATTCCCAGTCCTAGATAAACAACTTCGAGAATTCGAGTCCTTTAGGTAACAACACAATGTTATATTTATTATAGTTCACTTTGGACAAGATAGAAGGACTATGAAAAGACGAACACCATTGTTCTATTCCAATTTCAGATTGCTCCAACTGTACTGAGCTTTAGAGTTTTCCTCATACTCTCCAATAACTCGATCTTTGACTAACTGCCCGAATTCTCTCGGTGGTTTGCCGCGCCAAAGCTAACCACCTCTTCTTCTGACACATCCTGGATCATAACGAAGAGGAAATCGCTGCTTCTTCCTAGTATTATGAGTATTTGGAGAAATTAGACTTTACTTTTCAGACTTCCTTCGAGCCTATCTCTCAATAACTGTGATTATACTAGTGTTCGTAAAAATTATTTTTGAACATACTTATATCTTAGATTTTTATACGATATATTTCGAAATAATTCTACTAAAGAATGAACATCATCACGAACAATTGTTAAAATGGAACTGAAATCTGTTTCTTCTTGAATTTGACTTATATATATATATAAATATGTTTGAAGACATACTAAAAAATGAAAATAATGCTCTTGTTTCATCATCGTTCAATATTTCCACACAAAGTTTTAGATTGATGACACAAGATGAATCAATTATATTAGAAGGTGAAACTAATCAACATCTATTACTCATATTTTATCTATTTTCTTTTCAATAGTTGACCCCTATCAACTTTCTCACATAATTGGATATTTAAAAAATGGTTGTAGTTTATAGCATCAGGGCATTTTGTGACTTTATAATGTACCTTGCTTAAAAAACGACTTTTTAATATTTTGACATCTTTAACAGTGTCGTTGATGTCAATATTGGATATAGTTTGATTCAGTATTTGTAAAAATTTATAAGGAACTTATTAAATGAAATACTACATTATCAGAGATTAAATATGGCAAATGATAGTATAACAATAAAAAAATAAACTATGAATTAAATCATTTCATGAATATGATTGATTGGTCTAAGATAGTAATTTCAGTTCCTCCAATCTTACAATATTGGTCAGATAAAGAACTTATGAAAGCAATGAATGAGCCTTTGAAATGAAAGAAATATCATCCCATTCCCAATCTGTGGAAAAGTCAGTGAAACTAGTTTCAGAGGCTTCCTGTAAGATTTGCGGTAATAACCAAAGACGCGGATACATTTTGTGAGCTTTAAACTCAAGAGATAAACAAGGAAATTTAAAACTAAGTTTCAGTACCCAGTTTGATATATTTACATGTAATATGTTTGCATTTTGCATTCAGCAAAGATTAAAGATACTTATCCACATTATTATATACTAACTTATATAGAATTTAAAAAAAATAAGATATTGCAGAATTTTCTCCTTTTCATAAGTAATTTTTATCTTTTTCGTCTGTTATCGAACTAAATCCGGGGGGCACCACGTTTATTACGCTGTAGAAGTAAAGGATTTAACTTTAGCAAAACATTACCTATCGTGCAATATCATTTTTTTAAAGCACATAAAGCATTTTTATAAATGAGAAAAAAAAGTTTATTTCATAATTTTTTTTACTTCATACAGAAACCTTTCCAGACAAAAAGGGGTGGGGTAAATTTTTTTATCCGGGATTTTGTTTTGTAAAACGGATTTTTATTTACCATTCACAACTTTTGAGGGGTCAGAATGCGTGATAGCTCAATTTTGGGCTCCCTTGATACCCCCTAACGTGTATGTATGTCACGCAGATTAGCAAGTTTGGGTTAGTATAAAATATGTATATAAAACGGTACATATTATGTACTATAATATTATATTACAGTGCAAGAGTTACCAAACTTATTTTTATTGTGGGCCTGATAAATGAAAGAATTACCAGTGCGGACTGCATAATCCGTCCGTTTTGTAACTTGTATTCATTTACAGCAAACTTTCTCGTGAACAAAATTTCTTTGAGTTTCTAAACTATATTTCATAGACTCATAATTCTCAGAGTGTAACGTTCCATACACCTTTTGGTAAATGTTTTGCTTCAGTATGACGACGAAGATTGTACTCAAATTTTCAAAGTTTCAAATTGATAAGTTAGATAGATTTCACAGAATAGTTTCATAAATGCATGAGAAAAGGAAAACTAGCATTTAAAATATAATACCGTTACGAGAAATATAAGGCCCCTGAAATCATCGAATTCACGAAACCTTCCTATGGAGTTTGCCCAAACATCCGTTCTCTAATTGACTAAATTATATATTTACAAGAAGTGTCGAATTTATTTTTTTAAAGGAAGTTTCTATAGTAATTAAATATGTATATACATATATTTATAACGGATATATCGGCAAATTGTTCTTCTGCGAAAATGTTGTTGGCCAATTCTCCTAGAACCATAAAAACTATTCTAAAAAAGTTTTTAAACAAAATATTATCATAATATTGTTTGCTTATTTCTAAGCAAATAGTATTAGAACTTTTGTTTAAATACAAGCTAATTAAGAATTTTAAAATATTAGAAGTAATATTTAATTAATCGACACAAAATTGTGGTTTATTAACAGTGAATGTATAATGACGTTAATTTTACCTTATTTTGATATCATATAATATTGGACTAGCGGTTCAATTGCACAGCCCATTGGCCGGGGTGTATTATAAGATATTGAAAGGGATCCCTGATGCTCAGGGAAGCGGTGGTGGTGGGTAATGATCAACCTTTTGGAACAGTTGTTCACTTGCACAAGCCATGAGCCGGGTTGTAGCAAGGATATTAGAAGGTGTCTTTGATATTTAGGATAGCGGTGGCGACAGGTTTTGATCTCCCTTGTGGACAAACAGTTCACTTTCGTAACTCGTGGGCCAGGGTGTAATATAATATATTAGAAGAGGTCCTTGATACTCAGGATAGTGGTGGCGATAGGCTCTTATCCCTCTTAGGAACCAGCTCTCCCCCTGCAAAACTTGCCAGCCGTGGTATATTTTGCAAAATAAAATGGAGTCTCTCTTGATAATTTTTTATCATACAATAGCTTGATTATCTGAATACAATATAAATTTCAATAAAAATGTCATAAAATATCAAATTGCTTGCATTGAATTGTTTAATAATCAAATTACCCACAATCCTTTTACCTGACAATGTAAATGAACGTAACATGACCACTCTATCAGAATTTTTATAGATTGCCCGGGCCAAGGAGGGAGTGGAAACTCACATTGACAATGGTCAAGATAATCAAACAATTATCCAGAAAATACTTTGATATTAAATTACTACATATATCAATAATTATACTATAAATGTTGCGTTGTTGTCGAGTAAGATCCTGATTGTTTTGATAATAACGATGGACCAGGAAATAGACTATATTTTATACTACATTTACTAATCACAATATAGCAATCCGGTTAAGTAAGACAATCCACAAATTAAGCCTCCCCACCCCTTAAATGATTTTATAATCTTAATAGTAATAATATACCCATATATATGCATACAAAATTGTTTAGATGAGATGTCCATTTTTAATTTCTATAAAAAAATAGCCAAATCAATTTTTTTTTTCCATCAATTTTGCCTAAAGATAGTTAATAGCATTTATTGGTATTGTAAAAAGAAACACAAAAGTTAAGAAAAATATTGTTCTTAAGAATAAATCGCAATAACAGGCTCATTTATGCAAATATTGTAAAAATGATGTTATAAAATTTTAAGTACAAAATGCATCTTTTTGTGCATTTCTTTTTAAAATTGAAAATTGACGTTTGATGAAAAAAAAAAGAGTAAAAAAATAGGAAGTATTGAAAAAAAAAAAAAAATAAAAGATATTTAAGTTAAACATCAATTTTTATGTGTCAAATTTATTTGCAAATGAAATAACAGACAACTTTCTACAAACTTTATTTCATTGATTAATCCAATATTTTATTTGATGGTCATTTTTTTGCAGGTGAAAAAAACAAATTGCAATTTCCACCGATTTCATTTTTGCCCATAACTTTATTTGATTTTGAATAAATTTAAAAAATTAGTTATTCTTATAGTTTTTTTAAAGACACCAATCATTTCATGATTCATAATTCAACCTCCTACTTAGTCTCTTGCAACTCCAAAGTACGGTTTTTGTATTTAGCATAATATGACCCCCAAAAATTGGACTCCCGTCTTAGCCTTTCCAGGTTCGAAAGAGGCACCCATGCAACATTTTAATCTACTAGGTTCAACGGTGTGGGTACACATAAAGGGCAAAACCAAATAAACCCTATTTTATATAAATGTTGCGGGTAATGTGGAAAATCGGGCATTCTGAAAAATACCAGGGCATAGTGCAAAATACCTGGGCAATATACAGAATTCCCGGGTAATCTATGAAATTTCTATTCACAAATCAATCTATTGTATGATAAGTAATTGTCACGAGAGACTCAAGTTTGTTTTGAAAAATATACCACGCCCCAGGGGTTGTGCAAGTGAACAACTGGTTCAAAAGGTGGATCATTATTCTCTTCCACCGCTTCCCTGAACATAAATGACCTCTTTTGTTATCCCATAATACAACCCAACCACAGGTTGCACAAGTGAACCATTTTTCCACAAGGGGGATCAAAACCTATCGCCGTGGCTATCCTGAGTATCAGGGAACCCTTCTAATATCCTATGATACACCCCGGTTCACTGGTTGTTCAGGTAAACCACTTGCACTTAAGGTGGATCATTACTCACCGCTTCCATAAGAATCAATGACCCCTTGGATATCCTATAATAAATCCCACACACGGGTTTTGCAAAAGAACCATAGAAGTGGATGATTACCGACCGCCACAACTTCCCTGAGCATCAAAGACCCCTTCTAATAGTCTATAATATACCTCAGCATACATGTTTTTCAAGTGAAATTGTGCATGGAAATCCCCATCATTCACAGTCTCAGGAATCATATGAGAGAGCAAATTGAGATATTCAATATATTCTTATGATGTGGCAAAGAAGACAAGTAAGTTGCATTGGCGATAGGTTTTGATCCCCTTGTGGACAAGCAGTTCAATTGTGTAACCCGTGGAACGGGGTGTATTATTATATATTAAAAAGGGTCCTTAATAATCAGGATAGTTATGGCGATGGGTCTTGGTCCACTTTAGGGACCAGCTTTCCGCCTACACAACCAGTTGGCCAAGGTATATTTTACAAAATAAAATAGAGCCTTTTGTTATAATTTCTTATAATGAAAATGTACTAGATCATTAATACAATGGGCTGCATTGTTACATGAAATATTTTAATGGGTCGCAGAACTTATTAAGTTTAATTTCTTGAAAAGGGACTATATAAAAAAAATATTAAATACAAATTTATGTCAATTTTAGACCAAATATAAAAAAGGCCAAATCTAATTGTTCAAGGACAAAATAGTTAATCTGGCTACCTGTTAAACTCTCAGAAAATACGAGATACCGTCAAATATTTTTCAATGTTTGTACAACATATTATGAGCGTTCTACATACTACATCCTTGAAGTGAGAATGAGTAGCCACTCGTAAACATTAGGTGTACCAAAATGCAGGCTGCAATCTACAGAATGAACATAATTAGACTAGCTTGCCATAAATTGATAATAATCAAATTAACCAAAATATGAATGAACATAGAATGACCACTCTAATGGAAACTTTATAGATTGCCCCGGTATTTTTAATATTAACTACTAATAAGAAAATGAATAGCACGTAGTTCTTGTATAATAAATACACTTGTTTTGAGCGTTCAAATACTGTGGTAAAAGATATCTTTGGCGATAACATACCCTTCAATTTACATATATTATGCAAGACATCAAATAAGAAAGCAAAGATTTTATTACCTATCAATTAAAATCAAAAATAGGAAGTATTCATATGTAGTAAAATTTATTTGTATAAATGTATATAAAAGAAGAATTATATAATTACATTTAAAATGAAAACACATAAACCAACTTTTATTTTCTAAATCCAATAAGAAACATATTATGTATGCATAAATTAAATTTAAACTCTGAAGATTTATATTCTATATGGAATGCTTCTGCATAGGGTTAAAGTGAAATATTCTGTCGAGGGAACAATAAATATATATTATACAAAATGGATCTACGTCTGGAAAAAACAATTAACGTATAACATCTGTTTGTACCTATAAAACTTGTAATACAATTCCTATTTCTGACTTTAAAATTTTTATTCATATTTCTATATTAAATTTCATTCTTTTTAATTCTAATTATACATGGTGTTAAGATCACATGGACGCAACTAAAAAATTCTTTAAACTGTCAATTAGGCTACATTTTTTGGCGGGTTGAATTTAAAATAGGGTTGAATTCTACAAATGAATGTGAAAAAGAGCTAATATGAGGTTACCACATGTGGCATTATGACGGCTTGGATCCGTGCACAGAAGGAGGAACAGGTGTTGACGATATAGTTCCTTGGAATGTTGGGCATTGGCTCCTTGATGAAAAGAATGAGCACGCCCAAGAATTTTGAGGGCGCTCAATTTTGCGTAGCTCACTATTGCTTTGATGATTCGACTGGACGTCGGAAGATGTAGAGCGTGTCCCAACAAATCGTGTATGAAACTTTGGAAAGGTTTGATTAACTTACTAAATCCTAGTAGATTCTTTTGTAATAACAACTAGTGCAATTATAAAAATAAACAATTCTTGTTAAACATATTTCTTCATCAGACTAAGGAAAACTGAGATGGAGACAAAAAAAAAAAAACCGTGTGTCAATGCTTCTTGAAGTGGCAAGGAGTTATGACAAGATTTCTCGTATCGTACCCTACTCCAAGGGTTTCATTATCAAGATTGAAAAGCTGATGAATGAAAACTAGATTCTTGAGAGGTAATCCCCCCCAGCTACAAGGCTAAAAAAACTCAATAATGGTGAAACTACAACTTGACAAATTTCCAGCCCTGTTTGATGTGGTCATAAAGACTGGAACACTCTTGACTTTGGGATCTGGGACACTATCGAGAAGAAGGGCATTGCCGCATCCCATGTAAATGTGGATACCCTAAAGGCTACCGTGGAGAAGGAGTGGGCTGCCATGTTGGAGGAATACATGAAGAAGACCTTTAAGGCCTAGGATCGAGGCCAAAGGGGGACACTTTGAGATTTAATGGTTTATATAAAGTAAAATAAATTTATAAACTCTCATTTTCTTACTATTAGTACTTTTAGAGAATCTTAATAAAATTAAGCTCTGGAAAATTCGCTCATGATTCGCAGGGAGACACTATTAAAATGCAAGGATAGGGCATGAGCGTTGTTTCCTTTATTATTTTTGTTACAGTACGTTTGAGAGTTGCACTGTCTTGTGGCAAAATAGTATAACTCCATGAATTATCCTCTTTATTCATAATTCTAAGTTTGTATTTGTATTTGTAATAACATCTCCTCTTCCTTCCTTCAAACTAAAAGGATGTCCCATTAAAGAAATTAGGGGATTTACCATTCTATCTAATTTGAGTACTCAGTGAGTTCCTACAATTTGTTTGAATTAAGTGAAACATCTTTTCTTTGGCAAAACATCTTGCTAATTGTCGTGAAAAGTCTATAAAAAGTAACATTGACACAACTTACGTAAAAAATAATTTATGCTTAGTGTATGAAAAATAAGTCACCTGGTGCACTTCTATATAGTGCTCCCTGATTTATATACAAATATACAGGGAGCGGGGATCAAATTGTCACCTACTTTAAGCCTTGATAACTTGAAGACGACATTATCAAATAAAAAACCGGTTACCAAATAGGAAAGCTATTCTCGTCAGCTGACGATACGTAGTTCAGTTAGCATCATGCCGTCATCATATGAGGAGATAAAGAGCTATAAGTGGAACGAAGAGCTTTCGAGGTCCGCCGTAGTCATGGCATTGGTTAATAATGGAGGTGAAATCTCCAATTCAACGATTGCTTCAACCTTAGGAGTGAATTTACGGGCTGTTCAGCGTATCCGTAAGAAGATAGAGGACACCTGGGATGTTGATGCCACACTAAAGAGGGCACCCAAGGAGGAGGGCACCGACAGGAAGGTCAGGGACACCGACTTTGTCGACAAGGTGAAGAAGATGGTTGAGGATGACCCTACCAGGTCCATGAAGACCATGGTGAGGGATCTGGGCTGCCATGAGAAAACAATAAGGGACTGTGTATCTGAGGATTTAAGGTGCAGGAGCAACAAGATGCAGGTGGGCCAGATCTTGACCCAGAAGGCAAAAGACAACAGGCTGATGAAGTCAAGAAAATTGCTCAACAAGCTCAAGCACCCAAAGCAGCCTGGGATGCTGTGGTTTTTCTCTGATGAAAATAATTTCTGTCAAGACCAGAAGGTCAACAAGCAGAACAAGAGGTGGATAGCCACCTGCACCAGCCTTGTGAGGAAGGTGATGAAGACCAAGTTCCCTGCAATGGTCATGGTGTTCGGGGTGGTCAGCAGTGAAGGTCATGTTATGCCTCCCCACATGTTTGAAACGGGTCTAAAGGTCATTACAGATGTCTACCTGGATGTTATGGAAAAGGTGGTTCTGCCCTGGATCCAACGAGTGGCCGGAGACAGACCCTGGGTGTGGCAACAGGACTCAACCCCCTGCCATGTGTCCAAAATCTCCATGCAGTGGTTAACCGAGAACTGTTATGACGTCGTAACCAAGGATTTGTGGCCTCCTAACTCTCCCGACCTTAATTCTTTGGACTATTTTGTCTGGGGCTATGTCGAGAGACATACAAACAGACTTCCCCATAGCACCAAGCCCAGCCTGATGGACTCCATCAAGGAGGTATTCGGTAACATGGACAATGAGATGGTTCAGAGGCCATATTGAGGCTGTTATTGATGCCAACGGTGATTATATCGAATGAATGGCTACTCTATAGCTATATGCTCGTCATAGTTTTGATTTTCAATAAAAAAGTTAGAAAATGTATATTTTGTGTTGTTTTTTGTAGAAAAATATTTGGGCGACAATTTGATCCCCGCTCCCTGTATTATTAAAAAAAGAAGGGATCATAATATAGAGGGAACATTCTATAAAATCAGTCATCTTGCAGGCGTTTAGTTCAACTCATTTAAAAAAGAAGAAACAAAAGTGGGAAGTACTTTATATAAAATTTAAAAAAATGTAAATGGCATGAAATGAGGTTTAGCAACGAGCTAAAGTACTCCCTAACTCAACAAAGCCTATTTAGCTTTTTTTCTCAAGCTATTATTCTTATGTATTTTATTCTTAAGAAGATAATGTCTAAGTACTGAATGAGTGTGAGTGAGCTTATAAAAAGGATGGACAAACTTATCTTCTATATTATTAAAGCAAAATTGGTATGTTTGTTGACGCTTTATAACTCTGGGCAATGCTACAGATAGTATAATAATATATGTCTTATTTGTAAATTCAAATTCAAAATTGCATTTGAGGCGCAAGAAAGAATAGAAATACTTTTTTTATTAATCAATGTTGCACCCCCAAGCCACATACTGCAACAACATGATACAAATACAGTATATGTTTTAGTATTTTTCCTGGCCTATTGTAAATCTCCAACTTACGTAGCTAAAAAGTATCTAAATTCAATTATAATTTATAAATGCATAATGAAGTATTATAAATAGCGTAATTCATCGTTTTATATTATCAACACGTTAATCTTTTACAATAGTCAAGTTATAGCCAATATATTTTTAGTGGTACTGAAGCTGATCAATATGAATGAATATTAATGAATAATGATTGTAGAAAATAATATTTTGTAACAGGCTAATATTCATTTATAAAGAAGAGAAATTGATTTAAAAAATCATTCTCTAATCTATGTATGTATCTTAATAACGCAATGTTTATTTATTTTCAATTATGAATCATTGAACCAAATGACGGCAATTTTAATCTAAGACATGACAATGTAGATTCCACCCTCGTTTATATAGTGCTTTTTGATGTAAGTCATATACCAATACATTAAAAAAAAGTGAGTATAACATACAGAAAGAACTGTATAATATGAATGAAATCTTGGAGGCGTTCAGTTCAACTTATATTAAAAAATAAAAAAAGCGGGAAGTGCTTCCTATAAAATTTAAAAAATCTAGGTATATGACATGAGATGAGTTTTAGCAACGAGCTAAAGTACTTTTTGGATCAACAAATCATATTATTTTTTTATTTTATAGGAGAGAACGTCTCAGTATTGATAGAGTAGGTGCGCTCATGAAAAACGGATTGCACGTTGTTACTTTTATTGGATCGGTCTAAAAAACTAAATATACTGCAGTCCCATAAGTCCGGTCCAAATTAATTTTGTTTATTTTCTAGGAATGTTCCTTATTAGGGATGTACTGATACCAAAATTTCAGCCAATTCTGACACCAACTTTATGAACGATTCGTACGATTTTGAGCTGTCTCCAGATCCTAACCTAGTTTTATATGCTTTCAGATCTGAGACTGGAAGGGATTTTTGATTAAAATAAATTAGACTGCATCAATCATTTAGAGTATGGTTTTATTTTTTTACTTTGATGACTGGTTGAAGAGAAACTCCTTTTTGCATCACAGATAGCTTGTGCACCCTGTACATATGTAATTTCAAATTTGATATCACATGGGAAATAATATGATATTATTTGTGTTCGACGAGTATGTAGACCTAAATATACCATGTATGAGTATTCTATACACTCATATAACAATTATTCACTCATTGTATCAAAGGGTTTAAAAGAGAATCATTCCAAGAGGGACAAAGGATACATTTATTGAGTTTTGATTAATTGGAATGTAAATAAAAAAAGAAGTACACATAAATCATTCCATTTACGAAAAGGGAATTGTTGTCAGTAACCTGGAGAAAATTTTGTTCTTATATAGAAACGAAGCACAATGGGATCTGCATTACATTTACTCTAAAAAAAAAAAAAGAAAAAGAAAATTATAATAAAATGGCTGGAAGTGTACAAAACAAGTCCTTTATAGCGGGACCGGTTTATTCTAGTAGTTAATATGAAAATAATTTTTTTTATTTTCCAAGGCTGTTGCCATTAGTATTTAATTCTTGAGGAGAGAAAAAATAAGTATAGAGTAATAATTAGTGCGAGTGGTCATGAAAGACAGAGAGAACAATGAGAGATTACATGGGAGGTATAAGTGTAAGTATTTTATGGACTCGGAGTAGAATTGAGGATCGAGATCGGAGTAAGTCCAGCCTATATTTCCTTATAAAGAGTTGGATTTGGGTTGATTCCCTTGCTCTCACGACTGCTTGCACCTGATATAATAAAACGTCATGGACGCTCTTCTTCCAAATATCCTTCGAATTATCAAGATAACTACTTTGATTTTTTATTTTCATTATTTTTACATACTGGCATATTACATAGAGTTGAGAAGTTCGTGATGAATAAAAGATCCCGAGGACAAGGCGAGAGCGAGACATATGTTACGTTTGAGTTAAGAACCTTGCTAATATCAGCTGCGTCTTATATGATTTTGTGGGAGAAAATGAATTACTATTATAAAGAGGGGAACCTTCTACTTTTATAAAAGCATTTGATTTCCTTTTTATTTGAATTTGTTTCTGTTTAATGTAGAGGAGAAAACGTTAATATCTTCCAAACAAACATTTTGTTCTGCTTGCCGAAAAGTTAAAGACAAAAACACTCTGAAAATCAGGTAATTTATTTCACTATATTGAGCGCCAAGGCTCTTATTGCCAATAAATTGGAATGTGGAGAGCCAATTCATAGAGAATACTTGAGAGCAATAGTTTTGTCCACTGAAACTAAAAATACCAAGGATTGGTGGTTATTCCTAGGAAAAATACAAACTGTCCGATTCAGCTAGATAATGACTAGTTAAAAAACAATTCTTTGGAGGTATGAAGGCTTTCATCGGAGGGAGTCTAATCGATTGATTATTATGTTTTGAATTATTTAGTGTGTGTGATTGTTTTATATAATTTTGTGCTCCTCCTGTTGAAATGTGTTGTGTCTTGACGAGGGAGAGACACAATCTTATTTATAATAGGAGAGATCCAGGATGACCGAGAGAAATGAGGTGAAGAATGACGTGGAGGAATGAAACTACACTGTTTATAAGAACATATGTCTTCCAACTATACTCTAATATATTTACAAAAGACGAGACTATTTATAATACGTAAAACACAGTACTTATAATACATAGACGAATATACAAAAGATAAAAACATGTAAGGAAATATTAAATACATAACATCACCCCCCAAGCACCAAATCCATGGCGGTGCTTAAACAGGTTCCTCTCCATGAACAGCAGCCTATAGATCCGCTCCATCCATGTCCAGGCACGGACAAAACATTCTTCCTTGTACTGCAAAACTTTATCTCCATGCCGTGCTCTCAGCACGCGCACCGGAGAAAGGAGGACAATACTCCTCATAAAGGTTTTAAGGACCCGAGCACCTTGGTCGTCCCTGGGAGAAATAACATTCACCCTTGTTGAGGTTTTAAGGCCCCGAGCACCCTGCTCGTCCCTGGGAGACATCTTGCTCGATGTACCCTCATCCAATTCGGGATGATCCAGAAGAGAGACCGTTCCACATCCATTAACCAATGATGTGAACGGGAGAGTAGGAACAGTAGAGAACCAAAATTGCGTAGGAATAAATCCATTTTTAATTATGTGGTCCCTGACCCGGACACACACTTCACTTCTTGAAAGTGACCAAGGTTCTCTTCCTTCCTCCACGAGGCCCAAACTGAGGCACAGTCCATATTGCTCCGCCTTCCGCAGACGAACGAGCGTTCTCCCCATCGACGAAAAAGGGCTACCCAACTCCAACAGGGCTAGCTTCACCGATGATCCCACAGCAGGGAGGTCACGTGATCCTGATCCCATCCTCGTCGCCAATGTTGCGTCTTGACAAACGAGAGAGTCAAACTTCTTTATAAGGTGGAGAGATCCAGGATGACCGAGAGACACGAGGAGAAGAATTCACGTGGAGGAATAATGTAACACTGTTTATAAGTTCATGTGTATTCTAACTATACTCTTATATATTTACAAAAGACGAGACTATTTATAATACGTAAAACACAGTACTTATAATACATAGACGAATATACAAGAAGATAAAAACATGTAAGGAAATATTAAATACATAACAAAATGTTTGATTGTTTTTAGGCTTAGGTCTTGGTAAGGAAGTCTAATTTGAAGCTAAAATGTTTATTCATGCCAATACAACGCAATTCCTCCTAGCGCAATTCATATTATATTACTTTATGTTTTGGATATATCTTTATTCATATCATACATGTATGTAGATAAATATAAAGATAAGGAAAAATATTTTAAATATAGTTAAATTCATATATATTTATTTTATTATGCATTTTTAAAATAATTTACAACAAAGATAGGCAATACTGTATACTTCAGAGGGAGAAGTTAACACCAAGACGACCGATTAATTAAAGAAAAACAAAAAAGAAGAAGAAACACCTCTATGTTCTGACGCCATAGTCCCATATCTTTTTAAGTTCAGAGAGGAAATGGAACTTAAAGGCAAACTTCCTCAAGCATTAACTCGTTGAAGAATTTCATTGATTCCAAAGAAGGCTGATGGAACGAGTTTAGTTCATTGCAGAACTTTAATTATATTAAACAAAGCCTATAGATATACTTATTGGCTGGTGTATTGGCTAGGCAAATGGTTTCGATTTTAAATAAACGTTTATGTACGGAGAAAAAAAGTTTACTAAGGGGGAGACGTATCTCAGAAATTTCTAGGAATATTCAGATCGCAATGGATTCAACTAGGAAAAAGAATAAGTGTAGATCTGTAATAGGAGTGGATTTCTCTAAGGCATTTGACTCCAAGATATCGATTCTAACGAACGATGCATCATGGAAGTGCGTTTTTGAATTAATAAAATACTTTCCGTCAACTTCTCTTAGGCATTTTAAAATGCTAAATGTATAATCAACTATTAAAATAAGTATTTTGTAAAGTCGGAGTTTTATTATAAACTTGAATGTTTAATGATTTCGATAACTTTTTGTTAATATTTTTTTAATATTCGTTAATGATTAGTACATGATAGGCAAGGCCAAAAACTTAAGGTCTCTAAATAGGAAATTAATTTTGAACTACAATATGTATTTATGATTGCATATATATTATGCAAATTTCCTGTTTATATTTATTTACTTTAATAAAAACCTTCCTCGGGAGAAAAAAATAAAAATAAAGTATACACACATTAAACTTTTCTCCTTTTCTAATTTTTGAAGTTACTTTTTTCGTTACGAACTACTCAACTCTAGTT
Organism: Lepeophtheirus salmonis; assembly: GCF_016086655.4. NCBI lineage: Eukaryota > Metazoa > Arthropoda > Copepoda > Siphonostomatoida > Caligidae > Lepeophtheirus > Lepeophtheirus salmonis. Next base: position 5,984,361 of record NC_052135.2, on the reverse strand, counting down.
ATAAATCATCAGAGTTGACATCTTTGTAATAAAAAAAACTACATTTAAAAATGAGAGAAGGGAAAACTGTTTTTGCGTGTACTCTTTCTTCTTTTTTGTTCATTATTTAATAGGTCGTCATGGCGTTAGGTTCTTTCTCTGAAGTATGCATTCTCGCCTATCTTTGGTTTTAAAAGTACATAATCTAATAAATATACATGGATTTCAATTATAATATTTTCCATGTACTAATGTTATTTTAAATAAAGAAAGTATACCAGTAATTCTTATTCTTGAGCTCTTTTTTTCTTAATAAATGGTCAACTGTTATGCATTACTGAATATGATTAAAGCTGAGCAAGAAGTATGAATATATAACTATTTTGATATTAAAAAAGAAAAAAACAACTTTTGAAACACGTCATATTCCTTTTTCCAAAATCATAATATAATGGGCAGCTGATTTTTGAAAATAATCTTTAATCCATAGTACGAGATATATTGCTCCCACCCTCTCCTCACACTCAACCATATGCTCAGTCCTCAATATCGTACATGATTAGCAGTAACGTAAGGGAGCATGAGCAGCAGGTAAATACCTAAAACTATTTTTTTCTTTGTTTATTTTCAGTTTCCCCACTGATTGATGCAGGAAAGTGGGGCTTGTTGGCAAATTTTTAACTTTTGGAATATTAATCAGCGTGTAGAAGTGATACTGAGCTCTTTTTGCAAAGCTCAGAATAATATAGGTATACCATTTGACACCAATCACATAATATACATAGTTGATGGTACATGAGTCATAATTTCTTTTAAATATTTTCAATTAAATGAGCCAACATGCCCATGGATGGGGAAAATTAACTTAATAGTGATTATAAATATCGATGGGTCATTTCATGAAAAATGATTATCGAATCATGTAATATACAGGGTGTCCACGATAAATTGGAACTACTTTAAACTTCATCCAGATCCATAATTTGGATCTTCGGGGATAAATGACACTAATATAAAAGGTTGCGTGAACAATACACTATAACTTCCACCACAATTGTTTTGACAACAAACAATTATCATAATGGAACAAGCAAGGAGAGACGCCATCCTTGAATTGGCTTGTGCAGGACACAAGCCCTCTGCTATCTACAAGCTTCTTAACTACCCCAAGACCACGGTGTACCGGATCTTCAATTCCTGGGAGGTTGAGGGGAAGGTCTGTCGCAAGGCACACAGCATAAGAAGTGACCAAATCCGCACTCCCCACTTTCTTGAAGGCCTCCGGAAGTCCATCAAGGCTTCGCCGGGGACTTCCTTGTCCAGGTTGGCCAATAACCGTGGAGTGAGCAAGCAGCTGGTCTCTAAGGCTGTGAATGAGGACCTCGGGTACAGGACATACCAAATGGCGAAACAATACATCCTCACGGCATCCATGAAGGCCACCAGGCTCACCAACGGTAAGTGTCTCCTCAATGACCTGAAGAGCCATGGAGGAAGAATCATCTTCTTCTCCGACGAGAAGAACTGGACTGTCGACAGAATCTACAACGTCCAGAATGACAGGTGGCTTGCCAAGGAGAGAGAAGAGGTCCCTGCGGTCTTCACCACAAAGTTCCCAGCCTCCGGGATGACCCTGGGTGTCATCTGCAGCACTGGTGAGGTGTTGCCTCCTTTCTTCTTCAATCCCAAGGAAAGGGTTAACGGGATAAGGTACTGCGAAGTCATGGAGGAGTTCGTCATCCCCTGGATGAAGGATAGGGCCGCTGGGAGGAGTTCTTATTCCAACAAGACTCAGCGACTGCACACATCGCCATGAGGACCACTAACCTCTTCAACTCCCAAGACTTCCCTTTCTGGGATCGCAACACCAGGCCCTCCAACTCACCCGACCTCAATCCGTGTAATTACTACTGGTAGGGGAAGTTGGAGGGAGGGGAGGTCAGCCACAAGAGCATCGCGGCCCTGAAGGGCTTTATTACGAGGGAGTGGAATGCTGTCGATTCTGCGGAAGTCATCAGGGCATGCAAATCCTTTAGGGGCAGAATGGAGAAGATGGTGGCTGCTGAGGGAGGACATGTTGAATAAATTTATTGTTTAATGTCATGTCTAACTTTTTCATATTAACAAATGGTCAGATCTCAAAGCTGGATTGAGTTGCAGATTTAAAATTTACTTTTTGAGTTTCCCCATATTGTGTTATCTGGCATGACAAATTATATTTTAATCAAATATAAAGTATTAAAAAAACTGTGAATTTTCAATGATCCTTATAGGCAATATAGTAAAAAATCTTAGTGTTTTACACATTTTCATGTTTTTCTTCTCAATTTATAAAAAAAAACCACCTTTTTATATAGTATTTAATTAAAATATGTCAAATTGTAACTTTTTTACATCTGAAACAACCTTGTTGGCAAGGGTGAGCATATTTTAGTATAATTTTGCATCATAAAACACGATAAGTACGTAAATATTAATTAGGAAAAAAATCTCCTAAAAATAATTTTTGGGTTATATTACTTATTTAAAACGTCTTTCACTTGATAAAATGAATTAAAACAACAGCTATTTAAGCGTAAAAAGAAACAAACAAATATAATTTGTAGCTAATATTTTTATTATTATAGGTCTCGGTTTATGAATCAGAGAAAATGCCTTGTAAGTACGCAAAAATGAAGAACAATTCACGTTTTCTCTGAAAACCTAATAAATTCCTGATTTTTGATCACAATGGCAAAAATTTTATTTTATCGTAAATTGAAGACATACAACTTCATAATAAGAAAATAACAATGAGAAAAAAAAAATTATAAGGTATTTAAGATTGGGTGCTTGAAAGAATATTTTTGTTATTTATTCAACTATCAAGGCTTATTAATCGAATATAAAATTTTGCTCTTCGTTGACCACAATGAATAAATTTTGGACCATTAGGATTACTTTAATGTTTCCCGAGGTAAAAATAATTTAGATTACACCATCATATTCCAAAATAATACTTTAAAAGATCCAAGGACTTTAAGGCTCGGTCTATATGGGAATCATATTTTTTTTCAAATGTTCCTTTTCTTTTTGATATTCGAGGTTGAGAGGAGATAAAAAAGCTATTCCTGAATCGAAAGGGAGAATGACGTAATCATGGTGCGACGAAGTATGTTCTTCTTTCTTGTGATTCATTGGGTATATGAATCCTTTTTTTAACCGAGTAAACAAACTTAATAATTATATGTACTCTTAAACGGTGGTAGCATTCTCCAGTTTTGTATGGGTCCTAAATTTAGGGTGGAGAACCAGTGCAGTCCCACCTTTCTGTAAGAATCGATTCTTTGTGACATCATTAAGAGTTTTTGCCCTTTTTTAAATTATTCTGTCATATAATAAAATAAACCATATCACTAAGTAACAATATAATGTGGTTTCCATTAATTTTGCATTAAACCCTTTTTGCTCAAGGATATTTCGATTAAATATATAAATAAATGAGGTTTTTACGTCGTTTTGGTTTATTTTTGGTTGAAATTGATGTTATCTTTGAATTTTATAAATCAAAATATGTAATATATACTACCATAAAATGCATAAAATGTTTGTTTTCTGTAGGAATAATGATGAAATTATGCTCTTGCCATATTATTATGCTTGTTTGTTAATGCATGAGTATTTTCTAGATTGAATATTCCATCATGTCTAATGAAAACTTACTAACTCATAAGTAATAAGCAATTCTTCTATTAGAATCATCCCCGTGTGTATTTATTTTTGTTTTTATTATTAAACTAATTTTATTACCTATTTTGTTTCTTGTTCGAATGCATTACGTAGTGAGATTTTGTTGGGGTACGCATTGAAATTTTGGGACAAGATTCCATATTTTTTCAGACAGAAAACAACTACTTAATACGTTTTATAGTAATATACATGACATATTTTGATTAAATGTTCCAAAGGAACATCAATTTTAACCAAAAATGACCTAAATATCTTGTTTGTTTATATATTAAGGGGAAATATCGATGAGGCAAAATGTTTTAAGGTAAAATTACCTATCGCCATGTAAGATAGTGTCGTTCATGTACATCTGGACCATCTTTAACTACATCCTCAACACTAAGGAAATCATTCAACTTGGTTATTTTAAATTTATAGTGAGAGATAGAACCTTAGCTTTAAGTAAGTTAGTTTTTTAGCTTTAAATTCATAACAAGTATTTACGATGTAGGAGACCCGGAGGAACATCATCATCTAATTTGCTTGCTTGGCACACAGCTCAGCGTACATCAAGAATATGCTCAGATATCCCAAGAGGACAGTATACAACAACTACAACCGCTGGAAGAAGGAGGGGATATAAGAGAAAACCCACAAGTCCCAGAGTGATAAAAAACGCACTCCCATATTCCTCGTAGGCTTCAAAACGTTCCTTGAAGTCATCTCCTGGGACTCCGATTAACACTCTTGCCAAAAAGCACCAAGTCAGCCATGCAATAGTCTCCAGGGCTATAAATACTGACCTGAGGATGAAGTCATACCGTCGCTACTAAAAGTATATCATTACAGACAGAATGAAGTCTACTTGTACTGCCACAGAAGAAAATTGTTGAACGATTTGAAGTCTAATGATATCCGAATAATCTATTACTCGGATGAGAAAATATGGATCGTCGACAGATCCCACAACAACAGATGCTTGGTCATAGTCCACCATGTCTTTAAAAACAAGTTTCTGGCCAGCATCATGCCCCTCTTGGTTGCAGACAGGTACTATGAACTCCTATCTGGCCAAGAGATACATTGGATTAAAGCTGAGGCCAATGGTGTCGAGTTCCTGTTTCAACAAGTCTGAATATATGGAGATGTGAATCCCATGGATTACATCTTTTAGGGGGAGTTAGAGAGGAATGCCCCTAACAATTCCCACAACAGTATTGAAGGCCTCCATCATCAAGTACTTGAACAAGTTATCCTTCGCGTCCGTGTTCAAGTCCTACATACCCTTTTGGCCCCATATCGAGCGAATGATTGGCGAAAATGGCAAATGATTCAATGATTTTTTTATCTCGTAATATTAAAACTTGTTAACAAAATATCAAAAATCTACGTGATTTTCTTCTTGATCAGGATACAGTTAAAGGAGTTCGGATTTACCTGAACAACCCTCTAGGCTCGTACTAAATTGCATTGTAATGGAAATATGAATATTGTTTGCAAGATATGTGCCTTGGTCTTAATACCTTACTTGACTTACTAAACCGTCTTTATTTTTTGTAAAAATTCCATAGGCCAAAAGTTAAGGACCGCTCCCAAAGACCGATGGGACCGGTTCTAAGACTCCCCTTTATTGTTATAGTAATTCTGTAATAGTTTATTCTAATATATTTTATTTGATCATTTTCATATATGTATAGTATTTGTACTATACTTTCATTTCAAAAATAATAATATTTGCAATTCGTTTAATTGTAGTTTTTGTTTCAAACTAATGATTTTGTTTTCAAGAAAAGTTATTTTCAACTATAAGGCTCTTATGTATTGTTACAAGATACAACTTTCATAAAATTAAAAAAGAAAAATCGTTGAATTATAGAAATGCTTAAATACTTTTATTTTAAAAAAACACAGATTCTTATAATTATTTGTATTATATCTAGAGTTGTAAAAAAATATGCATTTAATTGCTATTTTTTTGTATTGGTCTTTATTGCCATGTATTCAAACATTTAGAGTCTGTTTAAATCTGTTAATAATGTAAGAAAATATTCAAAAATACAAATTATTCAAAACATATAGACAAACGAAAATTAAAAATTACGGAATTAAAATATAGCACGATCCGGAATATTTAGAAATAAATGTCAATAAAAAACGTCCTTCTTTTACAAATCCTATTTTAAATGTAGAGTGTGTAGTAGCAAATCGTCCAGTAATTGATTCCCGTGTACAATTTTGCTCAGATTTTCGAAAAAAAAAAGAGGGAGAGAATTGAATTTTTTATTATTTTTATTGGAATGTCATTAGCTATATAATTTCTCAAATGGCTTCCCTTGGCCACCACCATGGCCTCGATCCTGGAGCAGAAGACTAAGAACGTTTTCCTCCCAATGTTCTCGCTAATGTCCACCTACTCCTTGTACACAACAGCTTACAAGGGCCTCCACATATGGTTGAGAGGTCGCACAAAATTAAATTGTTTTTTAAAAAAAAAATCTAAAAATTAAATTGTTTTTTAAAAAAATTGCAAATATCCACAGCTATTGACAAAAAATTAATTTTTTTGGAAAAAGGATTTCAAAAACCTATAGCTACTCACAAAAAATTATATTTTTGGGGAAAAAAAAAATAAAAAAATCAATGTTACTCACAAAAACTTTTTTGGAAATGTTACTCAAAAATCCATAGTTTTTCACAAAAAATTAAATTATTTGTAAAAAATTTCAAAAATCTACAGCTGTTCACACAAAATATCCAAAATCCAAGCTTTTGAGAGAAAATTAAATTTTTTGGAAAAAAATTTCATATATTGAATTTTTTGGATAAAAGTTTAAAAATGAATAGCTATTCACAAAAAAATCAAACATTTTGGAAAAAAATTCAAACATCCATGGCTTTTGACAGAAAATTAAAATTTTTGGAAAAAAAATTCAAAAATTAAATTTTAAATATCATATTTTTGGAAATAAATTGAAACTTATAGACAAAAAATAAATTCTATTAAATTTTATGGAAAAAAACAAAAGTTACTGTACAATTGTTTTTCCCAAAACTAATTCATTAATACACGTATATTTTTCTCTAACATGGGGGAATTCATTTTCAAGTACATCACTTACATCAACAACCACTCATGGAGATGTTGTGGTCGTCGTCGATCATGTCCTGGAGTCTGGAGTACGTTTTTTACTCTTACAACGATCAAGAGTCTTCCTTGCTTGTGTAACAATAAACATCTGACTCCTTGAAAACCTTTAAACATTTGATTTGGGCAGCTTCGTAAACTCAATAAACTTCTTAAGCGTTTGAACAAAACCTTGAAAAAAAAACATTTTATTAAAAAGTTTATTTGTTCAAAATTAAGGTGGATTAATTATTGGTAGAGCAATCGGCAAAGTAGGCCTTATTGTCCTACGAAGCCTTCCTAATGTCTGTATCGCCGTACATAGATTTTGTGGAGTATAATTTCATTTAGGATTATATTTTGTGGCGGCTTGGTTAAAACTTTTGGAAATAAATTTGAAAATTATTTTTTTGTAAAAAAAATCTCAAAAATTAAATTTCAAATGTTAAATTAAAAAATTAAAACTTTTTCCAAAAAATTAAATTAAATTTTATCAAAAAAAATCTCAAACCTCAATTTATTCTCAAAAATTAAATTTTGTTTAAAAATATTTCTAAAATCTACAGGTATTTAAACAAAATTCAAAAGTTAAATATCAAATAATAAATTTTTGAAAAAAATTACATTTCAATGATTAAATGTTTTGGAGAAAAATTTAAAAAATCAAAAGCTATTCCCAAAAAAATATTAATTTTTTTTTTTTTTGCAAGAAAGAGTTACAAAATTAAATAAACTTCAAATGTTCATTTTTTTAGTCCAAATGAAAAATGCCTTTTTTTGGAGGGCGGAGGTACAACCTCTGCGACCTCTGTTGAGAGGTTTACGTCTGGGATTGCGCTTGACAGTGGTTAAAAGTTCTTTGACCGAAATCCCTTCATTTGCAGCCTTAGGATTATAATTTGCAGGGGCCTTGGTTTTTGAATTAAAAAAAAAAAAAATCCATAATGATATTACAAATATTCCATTTTTTTGGAATTTGTTTTTAACAATTCATAGCTATTTACAGAATTTTTTTTTTTTTTTTTGGAAATAAAATTTCAAATATTGAATTTATTTTTTTAATTTGGAAAATGGGCCATATTTCTCATGCTCTTCAACAGGCTCCTCTCTATCTTCTCCTTCACCGAGTCCAAAAAGGCTGGAGACCAAATTTTGTTGTAACTATCACTGCCAGGGCTCTGTTCAAGGGTCAGACAGTCCTTTTTCAGCTTCTTCACTTTGAAGAGAAGTCTCTCCGAACAGCCGACGATCCTAACAATTTCTGCCACCTTCACATGAGCAAGACGGATATCCTTTTTCTTTGGACCTCTGTCGTCGCTCTGGATCGTAATATGAATGTTGTTTTTTGAAAAAAATGTTCTGATTGAATTATAGAATTAGCTCATGTAACTTAAAATAGTTTAAATTAAGGGGTATGATCTCTAAACATATTTCAATCCTCCTGCGTGATTAGTTGCCGCACACTGTAGAAGGTTCTCTTGTTTATCGCGGCAATTCACTTGATCCCTCAAAATTATATAAGAGGCAGTCGATATTAACAAGGGTCTTAATTCAATTATTTCAGAGCTCTTACACAAATCCCATATTTATTCATGGGACAATCAGTCACGTACAGCATTATCTGAGTTTCGGGTACACACAATATTTTTGTTAATGCAACCTTTAGTTGGCATCTCCCATTGTCAAGATAGGCCAAACTTTTTTACTAATTCAGTAGTACCATCACAAAAAATTAAAAGGTTTGGAGTATTATGATAATACTATAAATGCATTTGAAAGTCTTGAAAATCCAATTGATTTAGCTTTAAAAATTCATTCAGATGAATTTTACAAAATTCGTCGTATTCCATTTACCCACTTTTAACAATTCATGAGTCAGATCATTTGAACAGTATTTTTTATTTTCCAAATATTTTATCCTTATTCTTTCATTCTTGAGGAGAGAACAAATAAGTGGAACGTATTTCAAGTGCGTGTGCTAATTAATTACAGAGAGGTACACTGAAGATTTGTTGTAAAGCCCATGCAACAAAATGGAACACCCTTTAGCTAAAACCCACATTTACTATTGTTATTTAGACCATGAAACACAACAATGATATTTAAATTTTCCATTCTTGAAGGTTTGTCCTTTAAAGGATTTTTTAAAAAAAAATGATGTTTGTAGAGTAAAGGAGCGGGGATCAAATTGTCGCCAAAATATTTTTCTACAAAAAAACAACACAAAATATACATTTTTTAACTTTTTTATTGAAAATCAAAACTATGACGAGCATATAGGTATAGAGTAGCCATTCATTCGATATAATCACCGTTGGCATCAATAAAAGCCTCAATACGGCCTCTGAGCCGGCCGCAGGCTCTTCTGACCATCTCATTGTCCATGTTGCCGAATACCTCCTTGATGGAGTCCATCAGGCTGGCTTTGGTGCTATGGGGATGTCTGTTGGTATGTCTCTCGACATAGCCCCAGACAATATAGTCCAAAGGATTAAGGTCGGGAGAGTTAGGAGGCCACAAATCCTTGGTTACGACGTCATAACAGTTCTCGGTTAACCACTGCATGGAGATTTTGGACACATGGCAGGGTACTGAGTCCTGTTGCCACACCCAGGGCAGTAAAATTCGGTGTCCCTAACCTTTCTGTCGGCGCCCTCCTCCTTGGGTGCCCTCTTTAGTGTGGCATCAACATCCCAGGTGTCCTCTAGCTTCTTACGGATACGCTGAACATTCCGTAAATTCACTCCTAAGGTTGAAGAAATCGTTGAATGGGAGATTTCACCTCCATTATTAAACAATGCCATGACTACTGCGGACCTCGAAAGCTCCTCGTTCCACTTATATCTCTTTATCTCCTCATATGATGACGGCATGATGCTAACTGAACTACGTATCGTCAGCTGACGAGAATAGTTTTCCTATTTGGTAAACGGTTTTTTATTTGATAATGTCGTCTTCAAGTTATCAAGGTTTAAAGTAGGCGACAATTTGATCCCCGCTCCCTGATAATTTCGATTCACAGACAAATTTTTAAATTAAAATGAAAAGAAATAACAATTGAGAAAAGACATTCATACAATCAAAAGATAAATTATTTATTAAGTTATCTTGAATACATTTCCTACAAAATGGGTCTAATCAAGTAAAATGTAGTGTGGTATTTTATTGCTAATATTTTTTTTTCCAATCATCTATAAAGATGATACCGGAATCGAATAAAATTTTATTATTGGTACATCTCTACTTTATACGTTCTATTTTGAGAATAAAAGAATAATCATAACAGCCTTGGATAATAAAAAGAAATCACTCTTCAGGTTGCAACTACTGAAACTTACTCCCTATTTCATAATCACATTTTTTTCATATATAACTGTTAGTGTGACCAACTGTTCTCTTTTGCCAGATATTGTTCTCTTTTTACATCCTATCCAGAGCATCCTGAGCTTTTTATAAATGTCCCGTTTTATGTTGAACAAATAGCAAATGTTGAAAATCGATACTAAATCAAAATAAAATTAAAAATGATTAGAGACGAAAGTAAAAATAATCTACTTAAAAAAAAGGATCTAAAATATCTTTAAAAAAAATCGAAATTTTATTCCTTAATTAATAAAATTACTGATTTGTCTACGTGTCCTTTTCTTTTGCAAATCAAAATATGATATAACATAATAGGTACAAGGTATCAAACATGATTTAAGGCGGGTTACCACATCTATTGTGCATGTACACGTCCAAGTATATATAAAGGTATATATATATATACACTTAGACGTGTACAAGAACGATAGATACAGTTACCCTTCTTAAGTACCTTTATGAAAACTGCATATATGTACTTTCTCCCAATAAAATGACATGCCCTTTACAAATAACGATAAAAGGTTTATCTTTATATACCAAACGCCGACTTGTCTTGACACACGGACCAAGTAGTCTGACATGTATGCTCGAAGTATTTGGTGTCACTAAACCTAAAGGCGTAGTGAAAGCTAATACAGGGATGATCCTTTGTTTAAACTGTAGGCGCAATCCGACTCTCAATCAAACTAGTTCCTAATTGTTCTTTATTTTAATCATAATATTTATGATAAGGACTGTTTTTTAGTTTTGAGAGGGAGATATTTTTCTATTGATGATGAGTCAGGGCGTCCGTAGGATTATATATATATATATATTTTTTTTTTTTTTTTGGGGGAGGGCTTGGTTTTCGGATTCCCAGGAGATTGAAGCCATATTTGGGGTGTTCCTGGTCACTATCTATGCCGTAAAAAGAAGATGAAGGATAATCAGCCCTTCTCTATAACTCTAGAAGGTTGCAGGAGGTACAATAGAGACGAGGCCTTCATAAGGAATCCCAAGGATAGGATCAATACTGGCCCAACAATTTTCCAGGGAAGGTACAGAATTAAGATGGGCGTACTGGAGGCATTTAAATAGCTTGGGATGACCAAATTATATGTTGAGACTAAGAATGCAAGGAATCAATGATAAATCCTTCCTCGATTTTCAAAAAAAAAAAAAAAAAAAAATCCGGTGAGCCTATATACAGGTCGGCGCTTGTAAAGTGCAACATTTTTGATTTACCCTTTTCCCGCTATTCTTGATTCAACTAATTTTTAATTAGGTTCTCTCTCAATCTATCTGATATTAAAATATATAGTAAGTATTATTTTTTGTTGATTGTCAAATAAACAAATAAAAAGTAAAGTAGACATGAGCTGGAATTCTTTGTCATCACGCTCAGAGCAGGTAAATGGTGGCCAATGACACTAGATTCTACCTTGCTAAAGCAAAATCCTGTGCTACTCCTGATGAGACAAGCATAAAGTATAATAACTAATTCGTGTACTCATGAAAGATATAACATTAACAATGATTGTTGGGCTTGGAGAAGAATTGACTTGGAGTAGAATTGACCAAAAATTCTTCCAATTGCCAGAATGACCCCTTTCATTGTCAGTTTCCTTTATTTTAATATACTGGTGGGACACTGCTTATTAACATATAGGCCGCATCACTAACAATTCCATTTCTTATTTTTGATATAATTTTCCTAGCAGTAAACTCGAATATTTCCAGTTTACTCAATCGGCTTTAGTCGAACTTTTCAAATTATATTTTAGGCGAGTGTGAGTACTTGTGAAAAAATTGTGGACGATACAAATACTTGAATCCAACACAGCTTAAAAGAATTGAATCTATAGTCAGTTAGGTCCTTTAGATAATTGCTCAAAGTCATAATATTACGAGTTAAGGGCCCACACTTACACCCGATTCTAGGGAAGGATTTATCTATAAGTGTTTTTGCAATAGTAGCACGATGCCCCGCAAAATGATATGTCTGACGATGTTATACATCACACATAAAATTGTGTGATAAAAAATTTCTTCTCAGCTTTTGACCTTTCCCCTTCTTTTTCCCCTATCAATGTTCTGGTCACTGTGATTGGTAAAGTAAGTTTGAATTACCTATTGCTAATCTGTGAGCTAATCCTAACAGTTATTGAATAACAATTTTATAATAGGAAAGAATAGGCTAATTACCACATGATTTTAGGTCTTTTTACTTTTTTCTTTTCGAAGGAAAGGTTGGGAGATGCAAAAGATATCCCAACAATGTATATCCCATTATTGAAGTCTTCATATTGTGAATATAGTTATGAAGATTCTCAAAAAAAAAAAAAAAAAAAAAAATGTTGTTGAACTTGTCATATTTATGAGGAACACTCTGTAAGTTTCTTTCGATATTTTAAAAATATAGATATCTGTATGTGCGGCAACTAACCAAAGGGAATTCTATTGAATAAAAGTAAAGTATCACAAAACTTAAGGAAATTTTTGAGGATAAAAAACATCCTTAAACTGTCAGTATTGTTTTTCAAATATTGGTTTATAGTTTTTTTTTGTTGAGATACAAACTCTTACAAAAAGCTAATGGTTACTATTTTTGGCCTTAAATGGTCTCGTGGGTGATATTTGAATTTACAATGAGGGAATTGATGGATTTATATTAACACAATCTTTCATTCTTAATTTTAGAAATTTTAAGTCATTATCAAGTAGTAATAACAAAAACACCAAGGATATGACATCAAGTGCCACAAAAATTAAATTTATAGACACCTAAGCATGGGGGACAGGCAATAATATTTTTAAATTTAAAAATCGAAGTCATATCTGTTTCAGAAGCAAGAAGAGCTTCTCTTATCGGACTTACTCTCCATTAGTGTATGATTTTATTATAAGTGGTTTGAAGGTGACAAGGTGATGCCAGAGAAAATTGCAAACGTTTAAAAGAACTACCTTTTATAATCCCAAACACAAAGGGCTTCAAGACGATTTTTGATCGAGCTCAGAGTTTGATTGAGTTCCAGATTTGAAGGTTCATTATCGAGGGTCTCAATAATAGATTATTAGACACTCCAAATTTTAATCAAATCGGAAAAAAGAAGTGTAAATTTTAAATACAATAACCAAAATGTACATACATATGATACTTAATATAGGTGACGATAAATAATGTATCCCTCTAACCTACTTATATATTATAGGTTAAAAGAATATTGCCATTTCTTTTTTCTGTGCCATTTTTTCCATAATCCATATGAATATTGGACAATATATAAGGTTAAAGGGGCATTATTTGTTAATAATATACAACAATGCATTATACAGGGCTAAGATAATGAAAAAAAACCATACTAGTGTGTAGTTCATTTTTATTCCTTGTGAAAAATTACATATCATTTGGGTCCTACAGGAGATTGATTTTTTTAATGTACAAAAAGATAAAAAAAATAAAAAATGGGCTTAAAAATGGCTGTATTAGGATAATGATATTATATCTATATATCATTCCATCATTAAAAATATTATATAATTAAATTTCCGAGTGGTCCATTGAAATCTGAATACTTACTAATACAATAACTAATTAAAATTGAGAAATTAAAATTAATTCATATTTCGATATAAAATGAACCAGAGCTTACGTACAAATCGAGAAAATGACACTTGAACGTGATTGTCGAATTTCAATTAGCTCACTCCAAGCAGTTGGATGTCTCTAGGACAACTGTCTACGCCGTCAGCAAGTCTGGAACGTTGGAGAGAAAGAAAGGCTATGTTAAAAAGGCCAAACTGGATCAGGGGAAGTTAAAGAAAACAAGGATAATCTCTTGAAGCTCCTAGAGGGCCCATGGGAGATATCTCAGGATTTCAGACCAGGCTGTCCAGACAACTATAAAAAAATGGGTAGAAAAGGATTTGTGAGGGCAGAGAGCCCACTTTTGATACCATTGTTACAAGACTATTTTGAATTAGTCTTTTGAGTTCTTTTGAACTCTTTTTGACACTTTTGGCCCTCTACAGCCCTGATACGAATCCCCTCGACTACACCTTTTGAGTGCATGTAAAGAGGAAGGCCTGCAGTGTTTGTGATCCACACACGAGGCCTTCAAAGCCACTGTAAGCCTGTACTGGGACGCCATGACAGAAGACTACATCCACAGCGGGTGTCAGAACTTCCGCCGTCGCCTGGAAGTCATCATTACCACTAAAGGTCGGCTGCATTAATAATCAACGGAGCTCAAACACATATCTATTTATAGCATTTTTCTAAGTTTTAACCCCGTATTGGGAGATTTTTTAACTCTCGGGGTAGTAGCGTCAAAGTCTAAAACAAAACATCATCTCCTATTTATTCCGTCTACCATTTTCTGGGAATTTCTTACGAATGGTGGTATTAAAAATGCATTCATGTGAAGGGCAAAATCTTCGAATTCTCACACAATATTTGCAGAGTAGATCAAAAAACTCATTGGATATCCTCGAAAATTATGTGAATACAAATAAGAGTAATTCATTCATTAAATCCGACAAAAATAGTGCCGGTATCAAATGCCCATCACCTCATTATTTTTAAATGAGTAATTCCGAGATCCATCGAAGATAACTTTTTGTGGATTAGAAACCGAGACAAACTAAATATCCTCATACCGACGTCAAGCCAGCACTCCAAATGTAAAAAAAATAAAAGTCCGGTTGTGAGTGTCCTCTCAATCCTCTACTTTATAAAGTGTAGGGGATCCCAGGCGGCTTTGAGAAAAATATGGAGTAGTCGATCCGTTTTTTCTAATTTTTTATATATGAAAGAGCTCGTCTTGGATAGAGAGAATGTAAGGAAGGGGTATAGAGTGGAGAAAGAATGAATAGAAAAATAAAAAGGCTCTACTAAAGGTTTCAACATGTGTATTTAACTGGGACTTTTTGTACCCCAAAAATTTATAGAACTGCTTCAAATCTATTTAAAATAGATATTATCACCCGAATCTTTTAGTATGCTTCTGAAACATCTTTTAGAATAATTGTAGATTATTGTTATCGTTATTTTCTTGGAATTACTTTTAACATTATAGTTCTTAATTAAGCTTTGATGAATTTGATCAGTTTCTTCGTTTTTAGTTCTTCTTTTGTTTTTCCTAAATCATGGCTCACATAGAAATGCCCATGGGATTCATATCAGAACTGCTAAGAGGCCACATATTATTTCCCCAAATAATTTGCTTTTCACCACACCTGCACACTTTTTGCAACGTGAGGGACTGCCCCGTTTGGCTGAAGATGTCATGGACATCCCCATATGTGGCCTGAAGCCATTGAAAGATCTTGTCAACCAATCTGGCCATGTAGACGTTGGGTTGATCTTCATAGCCTCTTCATTGAAAATGAGGGACATGATTTTCAGGTCAGACAAATAACTTATAGTATACCTCTTCGTATCTGTCATGTGATCCGGGGAAAGGGTTGCTATTTCGAACAAAAGTTTTTGATTAATTAATTCACATTACTTTCACGAAAGTGAGTACTAATTAATAAATTTATATTGAATTTATCAAATAAATCATGTCTTCCCGATCTTATTCTTAACCTTGTACCTGTTGCCATGAATAAAATATCAGCTGCTATTCTTAACATCACGCTCAACTTCATTAAAATTAACAAATACATTTTTGGTACTTAAAATTCGTTAAAAATAATTAATATATCATAGAAGTTTTTGTCAAAAATGAAATTATAATGTTTTATTTATAAAAAAATCAAAAATTCATTTGTGTTACTACGGTTAATTTAATGCTTAATATTGTTTTTTAAATAATTTAATTGATATGTAAGAGCTCAACATGAATGAAATAGTTAGGAAAATAGTTTAGGGTAATGTTTTACCACATTTCACTAACTAAGTAAAAAAGGATGTTCCCTAATGTAAATTTGGATTCTAATTTGTATAATTTAATATGAGAAAATTATTAGACTCTTAAGAAAAAGATAATTCCACCTCCTTTTTAATCGTTAAAAAGTATTTTCTCAAATTCAAAACAGTATATAGAAAAGTTGAAAGAGTAGTTTGTTATAAAGTTTTATTTACATATATATATATATAAATACAACATTTTATTATGTTATTAATAGCATTTGACACATTATATTTATATTTAATATAAACATAACTAATATTAGACTTTTTAGTAAACTTATAACAAGTTTTTTTTTCTAATTTGTCATCTTTAGATATATATAGGGTGATCCAGATAAATTGGAACAATCTTTCAGGGCTTATAACAAACGAACTAGATGGAATTAACCATAAATTTTGGTTAATTGTTAGCTATATTTAGGGACATTCAATTATTCATAATGTGATCCACTTGATAACCTCGTCCATACGGCAAATCATTGGCAGGTCCGGGGAACCTTGTACGGGTAATGAACTTCTTCAGGGCCTCAACAGACGAATTATACTTGAGGGCATGTGCACTGTCTTGTTGGAATGTTATTTTTTTTCTTTGAGCTGTTTCATCCAACCAGGGATTAATCCAATCAAAGCATGTTCTGGTAGACGTCCGCTTTTTCTTTTCGCCTTTCTTGAAGTAGTGGTGGGGTGGGGCATCCCCCCCCCAACCACATTATGGTTCTAGCTGGCTTCTTCGTATTCATGATGACTTGGACCAAAGAAGGATCTGAACATATCTATCTGTCCTTCCTCCGGTTGGATTAGTGGTCAACTGTAAAATTTTCTCGTCCGAAAAAAAAATCTCAAGAATCTTTCATTGACTTAATCGAGTAGAAGAGTCTAAAAAATAATACGAAGGAAATTATAAATATACTCAGGAAGGGTATAAAAATTTAACCAGAAGATTGGACTCAATCTTTCAGACAAAGTTACCGCATGGAATGTCAGTATATTACTAAAAGTATTACATCTTTTGCAATTCATTCTATACACTTACAAATTGAAGGAAAAAATTGAGGATTTCGTGCTACAATTTATATGTATCAAAAAGAAGCCATATATATCGAAAGAAAAACTCCAGATATCAATCATTGGTTGGATTGTCAAAATCTAAAAGCAGTGGTTGTCTTTAAACTTCTCCTGGTTCAAGAGAATAAGAACGAGCCAGGATTTATTGGGTAATGAGGATAAAAATGCATTTTAGAAAACAAAATTTTTGAGAACTTTACTCCATGATGGAGTTTATTAAGTTAAATGTTTTATTGGGTTACATGAAAGTTCACTGTGCTCTTTTCACTCACAGAAAGTTCACCTCCCTCTTTTTACCCGAGGAAAGTTCATCCCAAGACAAGTTCATCCTGAAGCAAGTTTATCGCGAGGAAAGTTCATACCGAAACAAGTTCATCGCGAAGCAAGTTCACCAGGAGTAAAGTTCATCCCAAGAAAAGATTATCTTGAGAAACTAACACGCTATTTAGATAATATTAATATATCATGATTAGAGTATTTAAAATGAGCACGTTGTATGAACTGTTTGAAGTACAAGAATTAGCACACGTGCGAGGGTTTCATTACAGCTAACGATCTTTTTAATTTTCAAGATGTTGGAATATAAAATGATCCAGACTTTTAAATTTTAGAAGACATATCTTGTCATCCTAAAGAATTTGACCGGCTAGAATTAAATGATTTGATACGTGATTTGGGATTAGGAAAAAAAACATCTGCTCCTAGCTTCACACTTGAATCAGAACAAAATTGCTTAAACCAAAGTTAAGGTCTTATACATTTGAAAAATAGAAATTGATTTCCTGGAATACGGTATTTTTGATGGGGTGACAATATAAAAACTTATCAGAGATGAAGAGTTGATCAATAAAAAGACAAATCTGGAAAGGAATGCCTGTGGTTTTTTTTGGATAACTTATTGAAGAATACTAAGTAACTAATTACAAAGAGTTAGTGCATATACAGATGAAGCCTACAGAGCAATTGAATGTTAAATAGTATCAAACTTCCTTTTCCTCATAGCCATCTTGCAAGCTTTCCTCATAATCTTGGTAATGTAAGTGATGGACGGGAAGAAAGATTTCATCAAGATTTAATATTAATCGAAAAACTTAGTGGAGGAGGATGGGATGTGCAAATCATGATCGATTATTCTTGAAACATAAAAAGAGATTGTATTGAAGTTGAACATACAAAAAAAAAAAATATAATAAAAGAAAAATTTAATAAACTATGGAATAAAAAAATATATGCATATTACAATATCGGTACTCTTTTCATAATTATATTATGTGTTGCTATTGGTGTGTCTGATATATATTTGTGTTCAGTTGATAGATTTTTAAAATTATTAACTAAAAATATAGTTGCTAAATAAGATTTACAGAGTGAAAAATAGAAGAAATTAAACAAGGTTACCCACATTAATTTATGATATATATGTATATATTTACAAATCGAAGTTAAATGTTATATTTATGAATAAATAGATATGTTGAATTAGTCATTATCATACGTTTATTCAATACATTACAATTAAAAACAATATGCTAATACAATAAAGTAAAGTATGACGTATAAACAGAAAATTAATATGATACATAAGCTATTATCATAAAATTTAATTATATTAAAAATAACATACATAAACATTTGAGTTAATGGAGAAAGACATTTTGAGTTTAAAAGTGTTTTTCATTTGCTTAGATTGATCTTCATTAACTAAAGACGGATACGACGTCAATGTTCTTTAAGAATTAGGAAAAAGAAGAGATCCGATATACTTTATCCTCAATAAGCGATGCTATAATTTCGATATGCACAGAGAGGATGTCCGAATGAAAATTATGTGAAGAGAGAACCAAGCTAAGCCTCATACGAGAATAGAGTCGACTCCTTCTTTGTGGAGGAATCTAACCATCCATATATAACATGGAATATATTCTAGGGTTGAAACTATGACGGGATCAATTTACATTCCGATTCAGATAAAATGTTCTTGATGGGAAATATAAGATATGCTAATTAGGTACTACAACAATATGAAGTTATAACCATTTAACTAAAATATTTAGCAATTTGAAATTGAAAGGTATTTTTAATTTAAGAATTGCTCAGGCCTAAGATCATTCTTCATTCATTCAACTACCAGGCTTCATAAGAGAGCAAAGTTGAGTCCTTCCTTGGGAAAAAGATTCCAGGAGTGTAACAATGAAGAGATCCATTCAGGATGAGTACTGAATTTCAATATTTCAGATATAATTAGTAATTACTTTATTTGAATTTGTACAAAGTGCAGTATTAATTATTATATTTTTATTGCCATGGTAATATTAATTAATGATTAAGGGGTATGACGTTATTGTCATTACATTGAAATGGTAAACATTATTAAGATAAAGTTATATATTTGCAAGTATAATACATAGTATATTTTTCTATAATATAAGATGATATTCTTTATTATTATGAATTAGTTATTAGGTTCATTTTCATTCCTAATTATTATTATTGGCTATGGATTAGTCATGCCGGACGTTAAATAGTCCTTATAGAATTTGCAAGTGCAAGTTCAGAGGTTGAGTTAACTTTTATACGGCGAATGTGCTCCTTTTCTCCTCTCGAGTTGTTATATTATTTGTGGTCCGTCAACACAAAATCAATCTAGAATATATATATTTTTTTTCATAATTGAGTATAGATTACTTTTTTATTCTCCAACGAATGATCTTCAATTGACATCAACAAAATCAGAGCCTATAATTGACTCAAATAAGTCTATGAAATATTAGGCTGTATAGAGTAATAAAATAAATCGGGATTTTCTTGACTTTTGTTCAAGATTGATTTTATGTTGACAAGCCCCATTGGTGTAATTTGTCATTTTTTTTTGTAGTTTTTCACCATTACAGATATAAAAATTGTCAAAATCCTAGTCAGCATACATTTAGAACAGTATAAGTAACATATTAGTGCTCTTATTAATTATTTGTCCCTATTTAGAAAATTGAGACGTATTAGCGAGGAAGAAGAACTATAGTTTTACAGTGATAGAGCAGATATGTCGTCTATCAAACTTGCTGACATATATTTTTCTTTTTGATTTGGACTCAAGAATTTAAATAGTTTTCATATCCCTACTCATCTTGGGCAAATTGTCTATACAGGGATTAGGTTCAGCCAATGGCCATATGCCATTTCACCAATATGTTGGATTTACTTGCTAAGACAGACATTACTGAAATCATAATGTCAATAGAAAATTATTATTTGTTGTGTTTGAGCTCGTGAAGACGGAGGAGTAACCATGGAATATACTATATAAAGAGTGAAAAAGGTCAAACAAACTGTGTTCCAAAATACAATTATACTTTAAAGATAAGAAACATGCAAATTAGTCTTTTGGAAATGAGAAATATACCAAAAAAACACAATGTCGAGCACGGATTCACTTAGCTAAAGAGGAAATCCTCAAAGTAGTTGGAGAACATAATCCTCTTGGAGATGCAGCGAAGGTAGAGGTTGAAACTATCTACCAAAACTGTAAAATCTCCCAGCATAATACTTTCAAATGCTTTTGAAGGATGCAGCCAATCTGCTGCAGATAAATTACCTGCCATAAAAAATATCAAGAGAACGATGTGCACCATAAGACAAAGAAGTAGTTTTTGTCCGGCACTCCTCCAAAATCGACAGGACATCGTATTTCTCAAAGATATCAAAAAATTGTCTAGTGTTAAAGAGTTTTTATTTTTTGACTCAAGAAATGAAGATCTGCGTGTATTAATCTTTTGTACTCAAAACAATTTAAAACTACTCTCTAGAAGTGAGCACTGGTACACAGACGGAACTTTTAAAACAAGTCCCACTCTTTTTTATCAATATATACTATTCATGGCTTTAAACGAAATATATTTCTGCCACTTGAATATGCTCTACTCCCTAATTAAATCTGAAGTAACATATATAATTTTTTTAGAAGCATTTAATATTTTTGATCCATCTTCAGTCCCTATCACTATCTCAACAGATTTTGAAATGCCAATGATGAATGCCATCAAATATGTATTTCCATACACGGAACAGAGAGGTTGTTTTTCCATTTCTCTCAATGGTTTGTAAGAAAGATTCAATCTACTGGACTTACTTAAGCAGCCTTACGAAAATGATTCTACATTCACATTTAATTTAAAAATGCTTGGTGCATTGGCATTTGTCCTGGTTGAAAATGCTTTCGAAGCTCTTTGTGAGAATGATATATTTCCAAGTAAGGCTCAAGACGTGATCGACTATTTTGAGAACACTTGGATTGGAAGACCGGATCGACGACGTAGTCAACGTTTTCTCAAATTTTCTCACAAAATTTGGAATGTGTATAATTCAGTCCCTAAACAACATTCCAAAAACAAATAACAACGTTGAAGGATGGAATCTAGGGAGGTTTGAGGAACAAATGGCCTCCTTTCGTCCAAATATTTGGAAATTTTTAGAATGTATTAAAAAAGAACACAAATTGCCCGAAATAAAGATTGAACAATACGTTGATGGGCATGAACTTAATAAAGGAAGGAAAACTGTGAGTGTTAGTTCTGAAAAGGCTTGTTATAAATTGTTATAATGATTACATTATCGGTTATTTAAGAGGGGTTGCTCATAATCTAAGCTATTGAATGACTAGTAATACAATTTTCCACTCTTATACATTTTTTTTGTTCATTACATTATTTGATTATTGTACAATGGTAATCATTTGTAATTTTATTATGTATCGATAAAATTGATTAAAAATGTGATTACCTGTATAATATTTATTACTTAAAAGCTGATATATAATAAAATATCTCTGCGAAAGTTTATGTGTAATCTTTCTTTTCACTGTGACAAAATCAAAATTAACTAAAGAGGCTCAAGAGACCTTTTAAAGTGTAATATTTAGCTATTTAATTCAATGCTACAGATAATTAATTATGTCTCTTAATTGATTTTAATATTCACTTTGGGAATTTAAATTTTTTATTCATTAACTTCATTTGAGTTGATATTTTCAAAGATTAATATGAAGATTATTGCATGTAAAATCGAGAAAAAAATCACCCCAACATAACAAGTTCATCATAATAATTTTTTTATAGATAAATGTCAAGTGAGATTTTCATTCTACCTACAGCAGCTACATAGCTATATTAATATTAGTTAAACCAGGGGTGGGAAACCTTTTCAAGAGCAGGGCCATTTTTCAGAATGCAACAATTGTCGGGGCCGCACCGCAAAACACTGATTTGATATTTTTTGCTTTTATTTAAATTTGAAATATTAGCATATATAACTTGGATAAGAAACAATAAACATGGATGTATTTTATTTATGAATGCCAGGAGATATTAAATGCATATTTTTATAATATTCATAGTTAGTGAGAAGCTTGATGTTGTATGTTTCTAGCCAATTGGTTAATGTTTGGTTCTATTCTTTATGTGAACAGACGCAAACTATATACTCTAAATAAGCAAAATTTAAAAATAAAGCCAAAAGTACGATGGAATTTCCCTAAAAAAAGGAAGTGTAGCAAAACCTCTTATAATTAGTTTTATTTGTCGGGCGTACTCAACTTCTCTCTCTTTAACTTGTCCTAAGCAGGAAATAATATTAAGTATCTACTAGAAAGTCAAATAATGTACCTTCCATCCCAAGGACATCTTACAAAACTTGCTTAGGGATTTAATATGATATTAGATTGGTCATCATTTTTATTTCTGGTTATCTCAATAAAAAGAAAGTTGTAACAGGGTGGGAATAAGTTGTCTTACCAAATAAACTTTTTGTAGTTTTAGTCAATCGCTTTACCATTTTCTAAATTTACTTCTTATCTCTTATCTGATAACGCAACTGCTAATAGGAATCTATATCCCAAACACTTTTGTAATGAAACCAAAAAGGAACAAGTTCCTAATCCGGCGGATCTTGAAAACCTTAATTTTTTTATAGTCGATAGTAATGTTGTGTAAGTCCTTGTTTATTCGGTCCAGGCCAGTCTTAGGACCCGTCCAATCAGTTCTTGACAATGGATTGCTTGAAAATGATTATATAGAATCTCGTTTTAGGTGTTATCATCAACTTTCTGGAGGAAATTATTTTGACTCCGTGAAGCAAATTTTGAAGGCTTCAAAAAATTTAAATATTTTCATTTGCCAAATTTGACTTTTGTTTACTAAAAATTCGATAGTTGGTGAATTAACTGAGGATGAAATTTTTGAAAGTGAATTTATGTTTTATAATAGAAGCCTCTAGAAACTGGAAACTCCTGTGCAGAGTAGCATACACACTCTTCTTCAGAAAGCACCTAGATAGAGTAGTTCAAGGGTTTGCGTCCGGAGAGGAGGGAAGCCACATGTTCAGGTCCAAAAGTCAGGAAAGTTGTATCTCAGGAAGGTCTAGATAAAAGTGGCACGATGACACAGAACTCAGTCTTGAGTGAGTGAAGGAGTGGACCATGCTCGAGTCTGACTACATAGTGAAGGCCTGCAAGGGATCATTCTGGCTGAGGCCAAAACTTGTTGAATAAAAGTTGTGCAGAGCAACATAAATGTCCTCACAAAAAATCTTGTAATGTGTACAATTAGATAAGATCAACCATGTATGTAACAAAGACAACATGAGAAAAGATAATTAAATAAATTTATATTTTTCCTTTACAACTTTGAAAATGAATATCTAGCTCCTAGTCTTTTGGATATAATTAACGGGAAGAAAAAAAAAAGTTACAATATCTTCGATTTTATAACTTCTCGATTAATCACTACCAAGTTTTATTAATTTTTTTTAAAAATTGGTATCAATATTGAATATATAATTTTTAGGGTTAATGTAACTTTTTTGTACACGCGTATAGCCACAAAAATTTCACTTACTTCATATTATTATTATAACCAATCACATATTTTTAATTGTAAGATTAAACTAGTTGTATATACGGTTTTTTACATTTTAACTTTATAAAGTGCATTGTCATTTGATAATGATAAATTTAAACAAATAAAAAAGAAACTCTTCAATTTTTCATGTTGCCATATATTACTCGGGTTAAATGATTGCATATTTTGCCTGTTTCGCTGCATTCATATAAAAATGTTTTGCATATCTCTAATTCCCTTAAGCAGAAAAAAAAGATCGTCTCTTTGAAAATGACATGGTAATAACCCTATACTTGAACCTGTATAGAGAGAAATCCATCAAACAACTTCTCAAACTCCTTAAAAGTTGTGTAGCAGAGATCTTCATTTCCTCTCTTGCAATATTTATATCTATCAGTTCCAAAAAGACCGACTTACTAGACTTTTCCAACAAAAATTTACTCAAACATCTATTTTCCATTCCTTGATACAACGAAAGTAACAGTTTCTAGGTCTATATTCTCTTTTTTTTTTTTATATTTTCCTCTGCCAAAAAATTCTCTCCCTTTCGATTCTTTCACTAAAATCAAAATTTGATATGACATAAAAAAATTCCACCACAAAATCTGTTTTGTTCTTAATCAACGTTTTAGCTAGACATGTAATCCTTACATTATCTTCTACCGGTTCTTTCCATTCCATTATTGATAGCATCTTCATTGTCATCTCCCAGTTTAACCCAGAGTTCGTTTTTCAAAAGGGATTTATTTCCCTCGAAATATAAATTACACAGGCTTGGCCTTTAACTTCTATCTCTTCAATCGTATGATCTATTATTTTGTTCAGTTTTTCTTGAAAAATCCTACCTCTCACCGAGTCCTTAATCATTAATCTCTTTAACCAATACAATGCCGTGACCTTCCAAAAGTCTTTGAAGGAAATCAAGGCCAATCCACCGTACTTTTTGGGAGCTGCTATCCTCTTCTATGTAATTATCCTGGATGACCCAGTTGAAAACAAGAAATCACTACAAACCTGACCCATCCTCACAGAAAAATTCTTTAAGCAATATTGAATCTATCATTTTCGTGGTTAAAATGACTTCGTTTATAGTATGAGCTGTTTATAAAGTTAGGAGATAAGGTCTATATTCTTGGAGGTTTCAACTGATGTTGCAATGATTTTTTCCTCTTGAGAGATCATAGCCGTACAGCTCTAAATAGAAAGATGAGTTCCAAGGATAAAAACCCTATGCACCATGAGAAGATCCACAAGCTCTGCTTGAATATCTGGGTGGGTGAGTCTGGTGATAGACTCACCCGTTCTTCCAAGATATTGGAATTTATAACTGGACAAACGCCCGTCTTCTCCAAGGCTCGTTACATTGTCAGGAGTTTGGGTATCAGACTTGACGAAAAAAATCACTGTGGACGAAGCAAAGGCCAAAGAGATCCTCAAAAATGGACTTAAGGTTTGGGAATACGTGTTGAAGAGGGATAACTTCTCCAAGAGTGGAAACTTTGGCTTTGTTATTATGAGAACACATCGACTTGTTATCATGTACGATCCTTCCATCGGTAATTATGGTATAGATTTCTACATTATTCTGGGAAGAACCAGTATGAATGTGTCAAGACCGGACGTATTGGCTAGTCCCACGAGTTGGTCAAGGAAAATGGGATGAAATGGTTTCAAACCAAGTATGAGGGTCTTATTCTTAATACCTCCGCCAAAAATAAAAATCGAAACTATCATTTTCTGAGTCAATATAACTTCATAGCGGTTGTTTATAAAGTTAGAGGATAAGGACTATATTTTCCTATAGTTTTCAACTGATTTTGCAAGTAGATCAAAATTTATTATAACACACAACATGTGTTCAATATTGTTCGAAATTACATATTCAGAGATTATTTAAGTAATTTAGTTTCCTAAAATTGCATTTGAATTCGATCTGTCAAATGTTCTAACCATGTCTGATAAAAAAATCGACATTTAAGAATAAATAACTATAACATTTTCATAACAAAATTAGAATAGTCGAATTCAAAATGGGAAAAGTCCAATTCAATGCAGAATAGTATAATTCAAAATGAGAACTGTCAAATTCAAAAGAGAATAGTGCAATTGAAAATGGAATAGTCTAATATAAAATGCAACCAGTCAAATTAAAAATAATAAGGTTCAAACTTATACTATTGGTGGTCAAAAAATTGTTGAATATTCTTTTAAAAAGTAATATACTAAAGATTTAAAGCAGAGCTTTCTATACAAGGAATACATACATCTTCCATAGGTTTCTGTAGTAATTTGATGTATTACATTTTGGAAAAGGAGCTCCAATTCTTTTATCCTATGCTCTTGAATGGATATATGTTGGGAGTTGGAGTTTAAAATATTTATGAGCTTCTTGATAAGATCTTTTTTCACGAGTCTCTTTTAATTATTTAATATTGATTAACATGGAATTTCAATAAAATTAATACCATAACTTGATGTTTGTCTGACCTCTCTTAATCATAAATGTAGACCCCCTTTGTAGCAATGATGGCATAAAGGCGGTGGAGGACCTGGCGCGCGCTGCAGATGCTGTCTGACAGTGTCTTTGAGGTCTTCGTTGTTTGGGTGACAGACACTGCAGGCCTTGACCTCGACATGCACTCAAAAGGTGAAGTCGAGGGGATTGTTGTTAGGGCTGCAGGTGGACAAAAGTATCTAAAAAGTGTTCAAAAGAACTCAAAAGACTCATTGGAAAGAGTCTTGCAACGGAAGAGATGGGTTTATTTCAAGGATAGTGTCAAAAGTGGCCTCTCCACCCTCACAAGGCTCTTTTCACCCACTTTTTGATAGCTTTCGGAATTGTCGTGTGTAAAATCCCTAGATCTCATGCATGGTCCTCATTTATTTCAGGGGATTAGCCTGAGCTATTTTTTAAAATCTACTCCGGATTTAGTTTGGCCTTTTTGACAGATCCCTTCTTCCTCTCCAACGTTTAAGACTTGCTGACGGGATAGACGGTGTTCCTGGAGACTCATAACTGCTTGGTGTTCTGTGAATGGAAATTCGTCGATCATGTTCAAGTGTCATTTTCTCGACTTGTGTGTCAGCTAGAGAGCTTAGGTTTATTTTGTTTTATAGCTAATATTTGATGCTTGAAGATATCGAAATATTAATTTATTTCAATCAGTTAAACTTAATAAATCATTAAATTAGTAAGTGATCAGATTTCAATGGACCCCCAGTACAACTCAACGTCTTAATGATTAGCTTTCCATGTAATACAGAAGATATAAATATAATTTTCTTATTTTTTATATTATAGATAACTGATCAATATTATAGATTTGTTAA
The DNA here is from genome assembly GCF_016086655.4 of Lepeophtheirus salmonis. NCBI lineage: Eukaryota > Metazoa > Arthropoda > Copepoda > Siphonostomatoida > Caligidae > Lepeophtheirus > Lepeophtheirus salmonis. Next base: position 5,957,003 of record NC_052135.2, on the reverse strand, counting down.
ATTCATTCGCAGACAAATCTCTTCAGCCCCCTGCCTTGACTTACACACATTTTTCTGTAAAGTGTAGATACAGGGTTGATATTTTATTTCCCAAAATTAATCTAGTAGTTCCAAATATTTTTCTTTTATATGATGGGATCCATAGTGAAGTACATCACTCAAACCAACCTTCTCCAGTGGCAATCACAGCCTCCAACCTGGCCCTGAACCTGGTACAGACTTTGATGAGGAACACTTTGGCAATGTTGGCTACTGCTTCGAGGATGGAAGCCTTCAACGTTTATTGGACTCTCTCTCCAAGTTGCTCTATACATACTAGTCCAAAGAGATTAGATCCTGCTAGATAGGCAGATATGATTATGTCCTGCGGATTTAAAATCACCACCCTGTATTATTGAGAATTCTATCTATAAAGGAGGTTTACAAATATAAATTTTGACTCTAAATTAAAATGAGTTTATAAAGAGTTTAAATAACTATGTATCTAATTAAATATTATAAAATACAATAGAACAGTATCAAGAATAAATGGAGTTAATTGACTAAGTATTCAGTGAAAGAAGTAGGCTCACTTTAAAGATAGAAGGGATCCACATTTTCTTGCATTCAGATAAATTCTTATCAATAGACGTAAATATTCAAGTAAATTTTGGCTACCCAACTATTGGATCCAGATATAAAACCACAATTAGAGTGATATATGTCTCTAATTTTAGGAGCATTTTGCTCAAAGTTCAGAATTAATTATGATAGGATACGGATTAAGATTACCTTTTAACTAATTACTGATGCCAAAACAATGAATAACCCAATGTTATTACTTTTAAAACATAACAATTATTTATTATTATAATTATTGTTGTAAAAACATTGAATAAGCACGGGATGCAACTTTTATGTACCGGGCCGTCAGAAAGTATTGGAACATAATGAACGTTGAACAATTAATTTCACCTAAAGCTTTTAAATGAAATTCTTGAGATTTTTTTTTGGAACTTGTTTATTACTCATTAGAGAACATTAATCATAAATCTGAGCACCTTTGGCTTCAATGATACGCTCCACGCGACTCCGGAACGCTTTGCACACGTTGACAACGTAGAGGTTCGGTATTGATCCCCACGGTTTCTCAACCGATTGCTTTAGGGACTCAATACTGCTGTGATGTTGTCTAGAGGCCTTGCCTTCATTTCGACACTAAATGCTGTAATCAAGGGGATTCAAGAAGGGGCTCCCCGTTGGGCAGAAGCCCTTCGGCCACTAGAACTTTTTTCTGCACAATTTTGCCGTATGTGTAGGAGTCCTGTCCTGTTGAAAGCAATAATTGGCTTCTTTTTTGTTGCTGTGTGATCTTGCGAACATATGGAAGCACTTTGTATGCAAAATAATCATGTAATCCTTCCTAGTCGGTTTCTATCCAACGGTAAAAAAATTGGCTTTATTTTGTGACTTTCAGATGAAACAATGCCGAGCATCAGGTCTGGAATTTTTTCGTATGATACAAGTTTATTTATAACGTACCCGGGTACTCCAGATCCATATTCAAGACGCCTCCTATCTCTAACCCACGCTAGTTATTGCAGCAAATAAAAAAACCAGAAAAATATAAAGCCCACGACAAATTCAAGGCTATTGATATGATCAAAAATACCAATTTGTGATATATTTTTAACAATGTTATGTTTAAGTTTAATGTAGTATATACTTTCTACAATTTAATAGGTGTAGTTTAAATAAGTATATTATTTTTCCAATAGACGGCTTTATTCATGTGTATCTCGTGTGGTATAAGTACGATCGGTATATGTTTTAAGGCTGTGGTTAGATGAGATTTTGTACTTAAAAAACTTCTCAGACAGTTTTGTGATTGTTTGACTCAGTATTATTTGTAACACACCAAAGATGGACACTAGCAAGGGTTAAACAGAAGCTAGACGGCTAAAAATGTGAAAAGTATTTATGATTCTGATACCGTAATAGCCAGTCACATGCAATCTTGGTTTCTATGATTCCGTTCCAGTACTTTTGATGTGCAATGTGCACCACGCTCTGGAAAGGCAAATTATCTAAAATGTGGATAACATAATAGATATCGTAGAGTCCGACCGTCATGTAAGCACTGTTTTGATTGACAAGGAGATACTCATTAATGAAAAAAAAAATTCATTAAAATAATGGATTTCCTTTTACTACACCTATTATAAAAAGAAGGATCTGTGACTCAAGTGGGAAAATAAAGGAAAGAAAAACAAAAAACAAAATATACCTAGCCATGGAATTCTAGAGACCTGGAAATAGTATATTTTTATTATTCATACGGATAGTGTAACACTGAAGATTTGTTGCGGAGTTATAATGGTAAATCCTTGTTGGACTCAGAGTAGAATTGGGGATCGATATTGGAGTAATTTTTGGCAAGGTCTTTTTAATTTCCTTTTTTTCTCTTGTTATAGCTAATTATGGTTGATCTCTCCCAATACATTATTCAAATTGTCAGGGTTACCATTTTGATTTTTTTTACATGCCCATTATCAAAACAATCTCATCACTGCTAATACAACTATCTTTACGGTACTTTTTAACACATATTAGAAAGAAAAATTTTTTTTTTTTTTTTTGCCAAGAATACATTATAATTGTAAAATCGATACTTTTGCTCGTTGTACAGTAATAAATAAATTCTGATCGATTGAAGAAAAGTATACATATGTGACCCGGCAGCACATAAGCAAGCTAGAGTGATTATTCTGAAAATGGGAAAAATCATCATCACAATGAAAAAGTAAGATTATACTAGGTTTTATTTGAAAGGGACCATATGGAGTCAAATTAAATTTCACAAACCAAATGACTGTATGTAAACAAGAACCGAGAGAAGACGTGTCAATTTTGTCCCTCTGTTTTAGAATTAATTAAAACTCTTTAGGTCTAATTAATACAACAAACTCAATGACGGTCCTCCTATGTCCAAGGAGGTCAACAACATAACGCCTGATTTCCAGGTTTCCACAAAGTCGAGGTCTTCGGCTCCGACCGAAATAAATTTGGGAAGTAATCAATACCCTTCAGCGTCTCAGGAATACGACGATGAGAGAGATGAAGATATCCGGGGATCGCGGTCAGGTTTTCGGTATATTGCCAGTTAGGTTGACCGAAAAAAAAAAATCTACTATAGTATAATATTATAGTTGTCCGTCACGCAGATTATATATATATTTAAAACGGGTTCTATAATGTATAAATGTATGTATTTTATTGGAATTAAATTAGGAAGAATATTAGCAAGTTTGAATATTCATTATGTTGGAAGGAGAAACACGTTTCTAATGGGCAAAGGGATGGATGAACTTCAAGGCTTGCTAATCCTCTTCTTCGCCTTTTTTTAATTCGTTTTTTGGATCGTTATTACTTAGTCTGTGCATAATAAAATATATATTCACATATATGTCACATTGGTGTCCTGTGTAAATGTAGCCAAAGTGACGTTGCAAGCTCGCCATGCTAAAGTGAGGAGTTTAGTAGTATTAGCAGAACTTTACACAAACAAAGAAGATGGAAAACCAAGGTGGCCAAGTCAAGAAAAAGCAGAAAACATACAATTTCCATTTGGAGTGGGAATGCTAGTTCTCCATTAATAGCGTGAAGGACAAGTGTGTGTGCCTCATATGCGGGAGCAGTGTTTCGGTCGGCAAAAGAGGTAACTTAGAGAGCCACTACACTCAAGTCCACAGTAACTTTCCCGCAGGCAGCACTCTACGGACTGAGAAAGTGAACCAGCTATAAGGAAATCTTAAAAAACAGCAATGTTTGCTCATCGGACAGACGAAGAAAGCCAACGTGGCCAGGGAGGCATAATTTAAAGTGGTGCACATTTTGACAAAGCACAAGAAGCTATAAGCGATGGTGGGATGGTGAAGGAAGCAAAGACAGCGGTGGGCGACACATTATTCAAGGACCATAAAAGTAAGACTGAAATAATGTCCACAATCGCTGATGTACAGGTTTGTGCAAACACAGTGGCACGGCGAGTGCAGACACTCGCCGTGCCAATGCAGTGAGTCAGTATGAGCGGGACAGGATTAAGCACACATATGGTTTTCAATACAATATGACAAGTCGGTGGATGCGGCTGATACCGCTAAGATGGCTGTCTATGTCCGGATGGTTTTCGAAGATGCTTCCACCGGAGAAGAGTTTTGACGTTGATTCCACTAAAAACCATTACCAGAGGAGTCGATATTTACAACGTTGTGGAAAAGTACTTTGTCGAAAATAACGTGCCTATTCAAAAGCTGGTGTCTATTACAACAGACTGCGCTCCAGCTATGACAGGACATCACTCAAGATTTATTGTACTGTGCAAAGCCGACCCGGACTTTCCTAAAATTGTGAACTATCACTGCATCATTCATCAGCAGGCTATATGCGCCAAGGTACATGGGATTTGATCATGTGATGACACTTGTCATTAAGATCATCAACTCCATTTGTGCAAAGGCTAAACTGCAAAGAATCTTCAAACTGCTCCTCCAGGAACTGTCTGCTGATCACAGTGATCTCCTTCTCCACACTGAGGTGAAGTGGCTGAGCCAAGGAAAGATACTGATTCGCTTCTTCTCATTGCTGAACGAAATCAAGGCTTTCATGGAGTCAAGAGAGGAATACACTACACTTTTGTCTGACGCTGAGTGGCTGCTTGATCTTCCGTTCCTGACAGACATGCCAGAGAATCTGAATCAGCTCAACACCAAGCTATAAGGTAAAGACAGAACAATTTCTAGCATGATCAGTGTTGTTATGGCTTTTAAAGCAAAACTGTCATGCTACCTCCAGCAACTGAAAAAAAAAAGACTGCAACAATTCCCAACAGTTGTTAAAATGTTAGATAACCATGCAGGGAATGACTCTGTTTTGGATGTCAATAAATATTGTGACCTCATGTCAAGGCTAGGCCAGGAGTATGAGGATAGGTTCATTAGTTTTGATAAGCTGGAGCCATGTGTGGTATTCATTGCCAACCATTCATGGAGGTAGACATCACAGAAATTTCAGAAAAGGTTGCTGAACTGTTCACTGTCGATCCTGTGGAGATGGAGGTTATAAATCTCCTGAATCATACTCAGCTTAAGTCTACGCAACACTCAGAACATTTATGGAGCCTTGTAGATCCAGAAAACTACAATCACCAGGCAGCACTTAAAATTTCTGTTTTATTTTGTTCGATATACCTATGTGAAGCTGCTTTTTTTGACATGATTGTCATCAAATCTAAATATAGAGCAAGACTGACCGATGAACATTTAAAATGCTGCATTAGAGCGAACCTGAGTGCATACACCTCTTTGGTGGACTCCATGCAGTGCCAGTCATCTCACTAAGTTTTAAAAAGAGTGAGTGTACTAATGTTTTCTTGGACCTTTGATGTTGAGATATTAAGTTATTGTATTAGAGTTGAGTTATTTTTGATAAATATGGTGTATTGCAATTTCACACTTGTACAAACAGAAGCTTAAGTAAATGCTCTTAATAAATATGTGTGATGTTATGATAGTAGCTCTTGGCCACTTAATTTTTTTCTATGTAGCTCTCAGCTGAAAAAAAGTTGGAGACCCCTGTATTACAGTATGATTTCGTTACTTTTTTTTTTAAAACTCAAACTATTAAGGATAAATGCTTTGAGTTGTTTTTTTCCTACGCTTTATACTATGCTCACATTGGTTTATTTCAACGTGAACTATATGTCAACTCGTTCTAGAACCATAAAATATTAAATTATTTAAAAGCACTTCTATTTCCAGACATAGTAGGTCTAGTTGACACAAGACTAAGAGATCCTCATACATTGGACTTTTTGATACCAGATTCTCACACATCTTTCGCAAGTACATAATGCCCAAATGACCAGAACGAATCCTTCTTAGAGGGTCCTACTTATGAAGAAAACAAAAAAACAACGAACACCAAGCTTCAATCATCGGATGATGGAGGGAATTTTGTAGTAGTTGAAAAAGAACTATCTGGGATAAGAGTAACCGTCTTCGTAATTTATGGCCCAAATAAGGACAGAGGAGATTTTCCCTCGACGTTATTTCACGTGCCAAATCGAATCCAGAAAAATCAATAGTCATGGGCGATCTCAAAATGACAAGAGTACCCAAAAGAGACGCAGAGGGATATGATGGATTGAGGAATGGGAAGAACAGAGAAAACATAATAAAAAAATATAATCTAATCGACCTCGGTCTTTAGAAGGACGAATCAAATCCAAGGTTCACTTTTACTAGCTTTACAAAAATTAGGAGTAGATTAGATAAAAAATCCATGTATCATCTATAATAGCATAACGAATTTACGACTTTACCACCCTATATCTCGGACCATTCACCTATTTACGCATCTATCACAACAAGGTGTAGAATGAAATAATCCTTATGGAAATTGAATGTCACCAAGCTACACATTAGAAAATATTGAAAAAGCTAGTAAAGGAATCCTAATTTGAGCCAGGTGGGATAGAGCAAAGGAAAAAAGGACACTTAGAGAAAGATTAAAAGTATTACAAGACTTGAATAAGAAATCAATTGGGATTAATGAATCACTCGAAGAGCTTTTGGATTACGAAAATACGGGTGCGCTAATAAGAAGTAAATCCTAACTTTTGGATCAAATTATCAAAAGAAAATGCTCCTTAAATACTTAGAATTGATGACAATATCACAGACAAACAAACAATTGACTATATCAAGTATCAAGTATATATCTCGATTTCCCACAGTAAACTTAATATGACCGATATGAGTCCATTAAATATTAGACTGTATCTATCAAGGATGCGATCAAGTACAAATATATATATTTAATTAAGTACAAGTACTTCAAATAAATTTAAAGTGCAAGTTTTTTTTTTTCTTAAAAGCTATTTAAGTACAAGTACATGTTATATTGGCAATAAATTTAAAATGTATTGTTATCTAACCACCCTGTTCTTTTACAATTGAATGTCTACCTTTGTTTATCAAATCAATATAAAACTGATTTATAAAGAAGACAGTTAATCGTCCGAAACGGAAAGGACTGATCTAATTGTCTTAACATAGAATTCAATTTTTGTAATATTGCCAGAATGAATCCCTCTTCTCTTCTCCCTCTGTCTCTTTCTACATCCTTCTCTCTTTTTCTTTTCTTCCACCTTCATTCTTTGTTTCGATTTCCCTCTATTCAGACCTGCAATGCGGGCATCATCTGCTATTACATATACATATTAAATACACCTACGAGTATTTATATAAGTAATTATATAACAGTTTTGATAATTTTGTAGGCTAAGCCTCCTACCCAAATTATGAAGGCTAACAACGCACTTGTTGCAATCGATGTAAAAATATATTTTTTTAACATTTTAAAACGAAATAAATGAAATCTTTTTCCCAATTTCCTGTCAAAAGTACTTATTCATGAATCCTACTTTTTAAACAAGTATCAGTACTCGGGTTTCATAAATATGTATACTAAATTATAGGACTGAAGCACACTTAAGTACAAATACTAACGTACTTGACCCCATCTCTGGTATGTATATATGGTGTAAAAAAAAGGATAGGGTGGTTTCTCCATATCTTGACTGATATTTATTTTGTGCTAACTCACCACATATGTTATGTAGGTATAAACATTATCCGAACTTCAAACTGACCAATACTTCAACGCAAATTGAGATAGTTTTGATTGACAAAGTGATTTGCTTCATTAACAAAGGGATGCCACTTAGGACCAAAACTTCAAAACTCTATTTTAAATAATATAACATTAGAGCCCGATTTCACTATGCAACAGGATTGTCTCTATATAACTAAGTCCTTTATTTGACAGATTGTAATGAGTAATGAATATTTTAGAGGCCGGAAGAGGAAACCAATTTAAATAAGTTTAATCCATAATATATTTTTTTATTAGTCTTTTTTATTTCGCCACTTGGAGTAGCACTGATTAAATAAAAGTAAACTTTATAGTATTTCAATTTGTCTTGTATCGGTCCTTATTTAGGATTAAATTAATTGAACCCATTTTTTAGGAACTGTACTCAAGATAATTTAATAAATAGTTTATTTATTGAATGCTGGAATGTTTTTTATCATTGTTATTACCTTAAATTAATTAATATTGTACTCAATAACGTGACTTTTAATTAATTACTTTAAAGACTAAGCCTACTGCGATTAAAAATTTTAATTTTAGTTTTCTATGGCTTTAATGTGGATTTCAGCCAGGGGTCATTGTAAGATCTGAATTTTGTTCTATAGTATTATGTGTATAATTTTTTTATCATCTCCTATAAATTCACTTTTTTTTCCGTAAATTGAAATTATTCAAATAAATTATTATTTTTGAATATAAAGAATGGAGAGCTCAAATTTGCATAGATTTATCCATGGTTGAATAATTATATTTTAAATCGCATTAAAAAGACCTTTGACCATAGAATAATAATTAATTTGATATACTCCATGATTAAAATTTATGTCTATGTCAATTGATTTTTCAAATAAATTAAATGCAAATACATAGGGAGCCATAAATGTGCATCTGATAAGTCAGCTTTTTAATGCACTGCATCCTTCCAAATATTGATTCTTACCTCCAATTTATCTTATACTAGTGGAAGTATGTGCACTTGCCTGGAGTAATGAGGCACCAGCTAAAAGATACATTTTTCTTTAATATTATACAGGGAGCGGGGATCAAATTGTCGCCTACTTTAAACCTTGATAACTTGAAGACAACATTATCAAATAAAAAACCGGTTACCAAATAGTAAGGCTATTCTTGTCAGCTGACGATACGTAGTTCAGTTAGCATCATGCCGTCATCATATGAGGAGATAAAGATCTATAAATGGAACGAGGAGATAAAGAGTTATAAGTGGAACGAGGAGATAAAGAGCTATAAGTGGAACGAGGATATAAAGAGCTATAAGTGGAACGAGGAGCTTTCGAGGTCCGCCGTAGTCATGGCATTGGTTAATAATGGAGGTGAAATCTCCAATTCAACGATTGCTTCAACCTTAGGAGTAAATTTACGGACTGTTCAGCGTATTCGTAAGAAGCTAGAGGACACCTGGGATGTTGATGCCACCATAAAGAGGGCACCCAAGGAGGAGGGCGCCGACAGGAAGGTCAGGGACACCGACTTTGTCGACAAGATGAAGAAGATGGTTGAGGATGACCCTACCAGGTCCATGAAGGCCATGGCGAGGGATCTGGGCTGCCATGAGAAAACAATAAGGGACTGTGTATCTGAGGATTTAAGGTGCAGGAGCTACAAGATGCAGGTAGGCCAGATCTTGACCCAGAAGGCAGAGGACAACAGGCTGATGAAGTCAACAAAATTGCTCAACAAGCTCAAGCACCCAAAGCAGCCTGGAATGCTGTGGTTTTTCTCTGATGAAAAGAATTTCTGTCAAGATCAGAAGGTCAACAAGCAGAACAACAGGTGGATAGCCACCTGCACCAGCCATATGAGGAAGGTAATGAAGACCAAGTTCCCTGCAATGGTCATGGTGTTCGGGGTGGTCAGCAGTGAAGGTCATGTTATGCCTCTTCACATGTTTGAAACGGGTATAAAGGTCAATACAGAGGTCTACCTGGATGTTATGGAGAAGGTGGTTCTGCCCTGGATCCAAGGAGTGGCCGGAGACAGGCCCTGGGTGTGGCAACAGGACTCAACACCCTGCCATGTGTCCAAAATCTCCATGCAGTGGTTAACCGAGAACTGTTATGACGTCGTAACCAAGGATTTGTGGCCTCATAACTCTCCCGACCTTAATTCTTTGGATCATGTGGAGACATACCAACAGACATCCCCATAGCACTAAGGCCAGTCTGATGGACTTCATCAAGGAGGTATTCGGCAACATGGACAATGAGATGGTCAGAAGAGCCTGCGGCCGGTTCAGAGGCCGTATTGAGGCCGTTATTGATGCCAACGGTGATTATACCGAATGAATGGCTACTTTATACCTATATGCTCGTCATAGTTTTGATTTTCAATAAAAAAGTTAAAAAATGTATATTTTGTGTTGTTTTTTGTAGAAAATATTTTGGCGACAATTGGATCCCCGCTCCCTGTATATGTTAACTCCACAAGAAATCTTTAGGGTTACTCAACGTCTTTGATGAGTACAATCGCATGTAACTACTCAATACAATAATACCTATATCAATTTATATGACGTGCTTAACAAAATTTATTTTGACATACCACTCCCAGCGTTTATGATATATTTAATTGAAATCTTAACATATATGTTCACATGAATTATGAACATATAAGTACAGAAAAACCTGGTTCATGTTGTATTAATTAATACGACTACATTTGTTAGAATTCTTTTATTAAAAATATTTATATGATTTACATGATGGAGTACTACAGGGTGGTCAAGATAAATTAGGAAAATCTTGAAACGAACGAAGTAGATGGAGTAGAACTATAATTATTTTTTTATTTAAAAGGTTGACTGGTTCCGGTGTAGCACCTTTAATTTACATTCCCTGGGTGGATGGATTAGCCCAAGGAAGAAATTACACCTTCTAAAAAGACAGTCTACCTGCAAACAAGGCCAAAATGTACAGTATCTCTTGGACACAAAATTTCCTCACTTTTTGGCTGCAAACAACCAGGGCTTAAACTCCTGCGATTTCTATCTCTGAGGGAATGTCGAACATGAGGCCTTTGCCAAGTATCCTCCGTCTGTGGAGGTCCTGAAGAAGTTCATTATATGTCCACGCCTTCAATATATCATAAATACGATTGTTTTGTTATTTCTTAGATCAAAAGATGTTTATTATATACATCAGAGAACATTATATAAAGTGCATCTAGTGACTAGTGAAGTATTCTGGGTAGTATTGTATCAGTTTTTAGTATGGGGATTAAAATCGGGTTCGTTCCTTTTAAGGTGCCTTCTACGTAATCCACTTTCAATGATATTATAGTGGAGTACCTCAATTTACCAAGTAAATTATTTTCATGCACGATAATAGTTTGCCATTATTCTTAATTTTTTGCCAAATTAAATTATTCCATTATTTATACAAAAATTGATGATAACATCTATGATGTCGTCATTTTGTAAAGATTATTTTTGTGTCTTACGCAGAACCATCCTTAAAATTTTGAAGAGAACGTCAAAATTTAAATATCGATACAAACCTAGCTCAAGGATAGTTGCCACAGATATAAGAGAGCTTACAAAAGGGATCGATGAACCATAGAAAACCACAGTCTTGAACCCGTTCATTTCTGCAGAATTTCCGTTCAGGCAATAATTCATTAATTTATTTCCAGTTATTGGTTCAATTTTCTTTAACGAAACGACGATCACGTGATCATTTCTTGTCCGAATTTAGTTAACTACGATAAAACTTTTTCCTCGCAAGATTTACAGTCTGAGGTACACCCTTGATGTTGTTCAATCTTTTTGCGTCTAGTGACGTATCTTATTTTTGTTTGAAAATTTACCGTATGAATTCATGGAGGTTGCGTATTTTTAGTTATAAAGTAATAATCTCTGCACTCCAAGCGGACATAATTTCAATTCTATACAAAAATTGATAATGTGTTTAAAGTTTCGTCACTTGGTTATATCTTCGAATCTGTGTTAAAAATATGTCCCTGGAGAACGTCATTTACAGGTTTTTATTGGTTAATCATCTAATTTTTTCAGTTCAGGCACTCAAAAAAGAACAAAAAACATGAAGGGTACTCATTATTCACTCAATATCCAAGCCTGGAAGACAATTTATTTACGTCCATAATTTATTCTAATAAGCAAAGTTTTGTCTTTTTGTACGTGTACCAAGCTTGGATATTGAACGGAAAAATGAATAGTGTTCACGCTTTCCGTTCATTTTTGAACAAATTAATGGGGGAATAATGAACGATAAATGGGGGAAATAACGGCGTGTCGTGTATAATTATATCTGAGTAAAACACTTATTAATATCTCAGACTTGTCGCCATTTTCTATTTATTAATTATACGTCTAGTTAAAAGAGAAGCACACATGCTACTAAAATACAGAGTTATTTTTAAGATATAAAATACTTTGATAGATAAAACTGGTAAAGTAAGCCTACTTAATACTATAAATAAAATACATAACACGGCGTTCATTTGGTCGTTCATTTTTTATTGTTTATAAGGGGTCGTTATGTAACTATTTGTTTACAAAGATTACTACTTTTTTTCTTCATTATGGATATAATTATTATTGTCGTTGGGTGTCCCTAAAATAACATTAAGTAATATTAAAAAAATATTAACCTGATTTTGTTAGTACATTGATTACTTTCTATGAAATATCTCATATCACACCATCCGCAAATCACTTGACAACGGAATGGTCGTATGGGAAATATGTATTCTGGGTTAGATAAGAGTGCAAATTTTTGCATAGCCATTCATTTCTTATTCTTATTGACAATTCTTTTTTATTAAAATTTGAATATAATTTAAGACAAGGTGGTCAATTTTGTTTAAAGTGATTTGTCTCAGATTATGTATTTCAGTACTATTCTGTTAGTATCAAGGAGGGCGTTATGAATAATATTTCAAAATTCTTTATAATGTAATAGTTTTTTTTTGTTCATCTACTTCCGATCTGCCTATAAAGTCTGAACGAAAAATTATTTTATTTAACGTTATGAGATATCAGCTCTGGACGTAACCAATCAGTTTTAGAATTCCACTCAAAATATAATTATTTGCTACAGTTTCCTATTTATATTACTAATGATTTAAAAAAATTGGAATAAGTAGTTTATTTAGAGAATTAAAAACATTAGACAAATCAACAAAGGACCCTATTTCCAAAATTCCTTAATCGTTGGTTGGCTGATTTAATTCAAGTTTTTACTGATAGTAAGAATAGATCAAAAGGATAATCTATATAATGAATTTTATTAACATTATTTTTACATTGATAATGATTTAGCATCAGTGGTACCTTATAAAAGTCAATTTTTTGTTCTATAAAATTAATGACCTATCAAACATGATAAGTTGAGACTAATACGTATTACTCATTATGAACAGAGCCCCCAACCAACAGAGGACACACATGTGTAGCTAAAGCTCAGAACTTCAAATTTAAAAAAGCGAAAAAATTACCTTTTTGGTGCCTCAACATAAAAAGAATCTTGAACAAAAATAAAGAAAAGTGGAAAATCCAAATTTATTTATTTGCCTCAAATATGCATACAACCCAATATTTCAAATAAATATTCGAAACAACTAAAGGCTTTTTATTCCAATTTGTGGGATGAACTAAGATACTTCAAAATTTTTAATATGGTTATACTTTATTTAAATTAATATATATATTGGTCCCGATATGGTCTTTCAAATAAAATCTGTCAATTTTTAATATGACGATAAATTTTTGTTACTTTAAGTCCAATTTGCGACACATCAAAAGGCTTAACAATTAAAATTTTTGATAGAAATTGACAATATTTTGCCAAAAAAATACAAATGTAATCTACACTACATTTAATTTGACGTGTCAAATATTATATATATAAAAAAAATGAATGTGTCTTTAGCACCAAGCATGTGTTTTTAAAACACAGTTCATGTACGCATTATAAGTACTAATTCTGACCAATGCAGGGCACTCCCTCTAGTACATTTATATTTACAAGTTCTGACTTTACTGGATTTGTTGCCATGTAGTCGTGGGAATGTTCAGTTATACCGATCCCACAAGAAGTTTATTCTTTCTTGTTTACTTTTTTGTAACTAAGCGCGCTTTTTATTCATTAAAAAAAATACTTCATATTCATTATTTTTACTAAAATAGTCAAAGATTACATCATTGATATATAATTTAATTATCCGCATCCCAGTACTGTAAATCCTTTATTTAAATTATTCATCTCATTTGTTAGTTGCATCTTCTACAAACCTTTACTTGTACACATTATTCATATATAAATACTTAAAAAATTCTATATATTCGTGTAAGGTTTTGTTCTGGAAATTCTAACCCGGTCTGATGACGTTATGATTTTTAGAGGACCCAACTAATTTGATAATTTAAAGAAGTTCGATCTGAACTGGTCTCAAAGAAAAATTCGGTCTGGATTGATCTTTTACAAAAAAATACGTATTATGGAAATAAATGTTTTTCTTTAGTGGAAATTGAAGAAAAGTTTCTTTTTTGTCAAAAGTACAATGAAATTATAGGATTATAAGAAGGAGCAATTGTAGCACCAAGGAATCAATAAGTTGATAAAATCATTAAACATATTTTAGGTGAAATGTTCTTAAGAACATATCAATCAGTTGACCAAGTAATAGATACAAATGACACAATACACTATCCAATAGAGAATCTTACTTTTACGTAGCTACATAGAGTGCTTCCAAATAAGTTTTGGTGTTATTATAATTTTGTTAAGAAATATAGAAGCTTACAAACTTCGTAATGATACAAGATTGATTTTTAAGAAGATGATTCTAATCTTTTAAAAGCAACCATAATTAAAGACGACTTCGCTCGATATCTTTTTTTTGTGTTTTTGAATTTCGATTACGGATAGTGTAGAAAAGTTGTTATATGGTATGGAAATGACAAATACAATATTGCATTAACCTACGTGGTCATCTTTATGTGGAACATCTCGATCAAACCTTGAAAAAGGCAAAACTCTTAATTTTGCCAATATGTATAATAAGAGGAAATTTTTAGTTAATTGCCTTGGTTTTTGAAATAAAATCCAAAAATTAAATTTTTTTGTGAAAAACATATAACAATTTAAAAAAAAAAAATTAAAAAATCCACAGTTATTGACAAAAAATTAAATTGTTAGAAAAAAATTTCCAAAACCCCACAAATTTTCGCAGAATAATGTCGAAAATCTATAGATGTCCCCAAAAATTAAAAGAAATTGTAAAAAAATTTCCACACAAATAATTTTTTTTTTGAGAAAAAAGTTTCAAAAGTTAAATTTCAAATTCTAAATTTTTGGAAAAAAAATTAAAAATCCATAGCTGCTTACGAAAAATATTATTTTAAATAATAAATTTTCTAAAAAAATGAATTCAAATAATAAAATTCGAGTAGAAAATTTTTAAAAATTGATAGCAATTCACAAAAAGTTAAATAAAAAAAAAATGGAAAAATTTAATTTCAAATATTAAATTGATAAAAAAACTAAAATCAAATATAAAATTTTCTAGGAAAAAACTAAAATTCATCCTTTTTTTTGGGTAGGGGGGGGGTGGCTATGGTCCCTCAATCCAGCCCCTATTGGCACCCCTTATATATAAATATATCTTTCAGTGTATTTTAGTTTTGTGTAGATTCTTGTTTTACTAAATAATAATGCAAATAAGTGTGCTAGTCATTTTATAAAAATAATAGAAAAGAGAGTATATTTTGTATCTAGGATCAGACCGATGTGTAAAGATTAATGAAATCTTGCAGAAGTTAAGGTAAAATATAAGTTGAGGACTCATTTTTATCAACGAGCATTTGCGGATGAAGCTCATATTAAAAAAAGTAACGGGAAGTTCACTACAATAAAAAATAACAAATGTGAGGAGGTTTAGCAAAGGGCTAGAGTAGGCTCGTTATATCAATGTTTAAATATGAGAACCAGAGGGTACACACGTAGGGGGTGGGCTGAACGGGTGGTACGCCCCTCCAAATAAAGGAATTTTTGATTTTTAGCAGAAAATTATAATAAATTTTACAATTTTTTTCCCACAAAAATTTAATTTTGTCAATATGTAATGTGTGGTTATAAATGTTAATATTTATAAACGTGCGTTTTTTATTGTTGTTGGCAATGTGAACAATGTTTTTCAATGGCTTAATACCTTTGACCAATACTGGGACTAGTATTTTGTCGGTACATATTTATTCGTTGAAGTGCAGTCCAGTCTTACAACTGCTCCTATCGGTTTTTGGGACAGGTCAAAAAAGAAATAAAGTTGAGTTACTTCATGAAGTACCCAACTTTATAATTTTTTTAAGACTGGCAGGGCTGAACTGAAAGAGACTGGTGTCTTTAGTCCTAAATAAGGACGGGAACAAGAATACTGAGTACAAGTGCTATTAATGACATAATATTACATAATATATTTTTAAACTATACATCAAACTCTTTCTGCCTACTAATTCATTCAAGGTCTTCATACTTGATCTTCGAGAAGGGTTATTACAGCTTTCTTTACTCACGACAAACAAAAAAATAAATGTGTGTATATTTTAATAAATCATTATTGCTAAAGTATTTGCTTATTAATGGAGCCTAAAAAGGAACTCTATACTGGGTGTAGAAAAATTACTTAGACCTTCCTCTAAGTAGCCATTAAAATACTCATAATTTATCAGGATAATATTGTACATAGAAAGTTTAATTTTATAATATTTTTTACTATTACAATGCACATTAATTATAAATCCGGTTGCTATCAGTCTCAATGACAGTCACCAACCGCCTCCAGAACCCCTTTCACACATTGCTAACGTCATCCTTTTACATGATCCCTCACTGCTGGTTAACAGAGGTCTTCGGTGCATCAATATTTATGTGACAGACTTATCAGGCTTTCTTCTCAATTTCAAATGGAGTAATCCAGTGGATTCAAATCTCGGCTTTGAGCGGGCCAAAGGTTCTTGAACCAGAAGTTCATGTTGCTACCCATCCACTCTTGTACAATTTAGCAGTATCGGCAGGAGCCACGTCCTGCTGAAATAAGTAAGGGACTTTGTTGGACTTATTCATGGTCTTTTTGATATATGGGCCACATTTTCCTTGAACACCATTAAGTGGTCGGGTGCAGGTAACCAGTATTCAACGGGAAACTAATTTGAAAGCATTTTTTCAGCAGTTGATGCCATAAGCCCCAAACTCCTCACAGAGGCCAGATGTTTGGTCTTGGTGACTGTCCTGATTCTGTTGTCAGCCTTGCCAAAGCATACCACCCAATCATATTGGCTGTTGTAGACGGAGTTAACGGTAAAAGTATTTTCATTAGAGAAAAATTACCCGATTACTCTTGTGCTTCTGAATTCAAGAGTTGTTGACATCGCTGAAGATGAAGTTCTTTTTAACGTTGGGAAAGGAGTAGCCTCTAAATTTTTCTTAGCGACCTTCTTCCAGCTTTTCGGATGGCCTTGTCCACAGTAGACCGATGCACCTTCTTCTTCTTGGTTTACTCTGAAATTTTCATTCTTGGGTTGACCTTAAAAACCTCCATGATATCCTCAGGCTTCACCCTACCACATCCAAAGATGGTTCGATTACAAGGATACCTATTTAAGTTGATATTTATAAAGGACCTAAATTGCAGTTTCAATACTTTTTTGGCCTTGGACATACAAAACATGTATGTAACAACGCCAGGTTAAATTTTCAATAGCTCACTAATGAGCTTAAACAAGCTATTGCCAGAAGCAAGGTAAAAGACTCCCTGTCAAGTTCACAACCTATCCCGGATGAAGAAGTTCCTCAAGAAGGGCTATTTTGAGGCAATAAAGGGATTTGAATCAAGAAAAGAATCATCATGTCTCAAAGAAGTGGTAAAAACGGCTTTTGAAAACTCTGATTAGGTCCTGGAAATAACATGCAAGGAAGATATTAGTGGAGAAAACGAGGAAGTCATAAAAGAAAGATCAAATTGTGAAGAAACCGTCATTTTCTTGAGGATAATAATATTGTTCCTTCTGAGGTAATTGTAGAGAATATTGCATCCATGACTCCTCCTCGGAGAATACAATTGAAAAAATTATAGCATGTATGTGTGTTCAAAAGGAACACAGAAGTAAAATTCAAAGGAAAAAAATAAAGACTCATCAACCATTGCATGCAAGTCAAAAAAACCACGACTAAATCCCAATCTTATTTTACTATCTAGGATAAGGTCAGGTTCGATTTTAAAAAGGTCTTTCGTAATAGACCAAAATCGAGGATTTGTTCAAGCTGAGTAGTTCTAGGGATCAAAATATTAATATCGGATACGGTAAAATGCTTTTACTGAATAAAAGGCGTAGAAGGGATCGAATTTCTGGACATTCTCTTATGAAAAGTCTACTTTATAGAAAACCCGGAGATTACCTGCCTCCAAGATGTAAGGTCCCTTACTTCCATGTTTTGCTCACTTAAGTACCAGTTTTGTATTCTAAAAAATTATTTAACCTATTGTCCTCGCCCTCGATCAGATAATGTAATGATTAAAATTAATATTCAACCTTATCATTGAAATAGTGTTTTAATGCCCAAAGGTGGGTAGCGATGGATAACATTTTTATCAAAGAACTCAAATCAAATATTACTCATAGTTTTAACTGTACTTTTAATCCAGTGAAACTCTTTAGTTTATTAACTTCCATTGTTAAATTCACAACTCTACAATTTGTTAGAAGGAAAATGGAAGAAAACATTATCATTTCAAAAGGATTTTTAACATATTTTGGATAACGGATCTCTCTTTTTTCATTCAATTACAGCAGAAACGGCCAATATGTTTTGTCTTTCGGAGATTGTTGAGATTGAGTTTAAAGAAAAAAATTCCTCTGAAACAAACGCAACTAGAAAAAAAAAAAAAAAAAATCCCGAAAGACTGATACGAAAAATGTAGTATCGAAATATATCAAAAAAACATTTTAAGGCTGGAAAATATTCTGATCCAGATGATATTGGTGGGATCATTTTGACGTAATACCTAGATGAGTTTGTTCCCTATTTAGTGAACTGGGGAAGTCTATGGAAATTCGCCCGATACTTCCACAATCCATAAAAAGAGGCCGAATAGTACTGATTCCTAAAAAAGGGATGGCTACTATATTAACAATTGGAGAACGATCACAGTGCTCAATGAGACCTATAAAATTTTTTCGGGTTTTCTTCCCAGTGAGATAGAGTCAATTTTGAACTCCAACCTGGTAAAATAGAAAAATGTTTTCTTAAAGGGAGAAAGATTTAAGACATTTAAAGAAATGTACAGTCTACAGGTGAAATTGTACGCAAAAACGAACTTTTGGTACAATTATAGCTTTTTACTTCAGCATAGCATTGATTTTTTCATACACAGCCATATTTTGAAAGTAGATAAAGTACTTCATCCAAAAGAATGCTTTAATCCTATCGAAGCTCTTCTCTTCAATGACACGTCAACAATCTCGATGGGCGATGGAGAAAGCGATCCAATTACTTTAGGAAAGAGTTGCTGTCAAGGTTGTTTTTCAAGCCCTTATTATTTGTAGCTAGACTAAAAGATCTTGGAGATTAAATTATAAGGAAATTTAAGGGGATTGGAGTGGATTTTGATACCTTGAGACATATAATTGATTTTTTCTTACGTGACAAATTATATCGGTAGAATTGTGAAGCTTCTTTGTTTATTTTGTGTCTTTTTAAGTGATCTGGCTTTGTGCTAAATCTAGAATTTTGCCAATTTTCTTAGTGGATTTCCCGAGACTCTATATTTAGTTATATTATCAAAAAATCAAAACAGTATATTTTCGTATCTTTATATAATATCCATTATGTAATTTTACCTGTTTAATGCAATAATAACAAAATTACCTTAATTGGTTGGATATACCCCAAGTAATTGCAATATTTCTTTGCAAAAAATTAAAAACATTTCTCGTAATCTTCTCCTTTTCTACATGAGCAACTTTTGTATGCTTCATCTATTTGAACACTAGTTGGCGCTGCACATTTTCAAATGACGTCACAAATCATAATAAGCTTGAGACATACTTATTATTAATAATAAACTTAACGAAAGCACCCCAAATTTTTTAGAAATCTATATTAATGTATTATATACATATGTAGTTTAATAATAATTCAGTAATGATCTCTATTTACAAAGAAGTAAATACTAATTTATTGCCTAACTATTAAATATTTATATACATTCCGCAAATTATAATAATAAGAATATTGTAAGATTAAGTTAATCAAAAAAAAAAAATTAAATCTCCAACTAAAACATCAGCTCCTAAAGCAAACACTTTCTTCAGCGGTGTCGTAATTTTCGGTTTGAGACCAATATGAAATATTATAACACATTTTATCCTATAACTTTTTCTTTTAAAATAGAAGTCAGAAGTTTCCCGAGCATATCTGGAACATGAAGTTGAGTTAAGCAAGTAGTATTATTAAAATCTTCATAAATGGAATGCATTAAGCCTCCGGAAGAAGTCATTGTACAAACAAATAATCTAAATGTATCCTCATATTCTAAAAGCTTTTCAGCAATATGATATACTAATAGGAAGAAGATTCCCTCTATATCTTTGTAAAATTGTTTTTTGTAGTTCATTTCTATTGAAGAAAATTACAAATCCAGTGGGGTCACCCTTTCCATTTTTGTTTCTCAATTTGTTGTATTTAATTGGAACCCATACAATTTTTACCATATAATTTTCCCTTAGACTCCTCCCATTTCTTCAAAGCTGCCTCTATGGAAGATGTAATTGAATCCAGGGGATGTAATTTACAGTGCAGCTCATTGAAAGACTTACCCCACTCTTCATTTATTTCTCTAAATGCTACATACTTTGAAGGATATAGATCGGTTAAAGTGTTCGTTATGTTGGTTTTAATTTCTTTAAAGGAAGCAGTTTCATGGATGAGACAGTAAATTTCGCATAATTCATTTACTGACAAACTAACATGCTTAGCGTAATCTTCAGCCGTTTCACCAGGTAATTCGTCTACTGCAACGAAACATATTTGTTCGTTTGTGGTAAAATGAATTGAATTAATGTTAGCGTCTTCTTATGTTGTCGCATCAAATCCCAGTTTAACATTGGGATTATTTAATATGAGTTAAGCAGTTTGGAGACTAGAAACAATGCCAAGCTCCCTACTAATTAATTCTATAATGCTCCGTTTTGGTATGTTCATATTATCAACAGAGGGCAAAACCATTTAACAAAGCTGGAACGTTCATAGTTGGAACTAACTTTGTTTAAGATGCACAAATACACCAACATTCTAATTGATGTTGGGTACGTCTTCAAATGTAGGACGGTATTATAATTTCTTTTCCAGTAGTAACTTGTTGCTACCTCAGAGTTAAGTTTATCCTGTAAGTATACATTTTCAGATTTTAATTTATCAATCATAGATTGTCTTTTCCTAAGTATTAATTTTGTATAGTTGAATGTAGCCCTTGGAACTGTGTGGCGTAACTTATTTTTAGTCTGGAATCGATTATACGATATTAATTTGCAATGTTTATTCATTGTATGTTTTTCAAGCTTGATTTGGTAATTTGAAGTTCTTTACTTGGTGCATCTTTGCTCAAATTCTTCAATTTAATTTTACAAGTTTTCGTTTTCTTCTCAAAATTATGTTTTTGTAAGTTGACGCTTTCAATCTGAATGTCAATTCTTTAACTTTGTTCTTCACTATCTTAATTTCATAATTGCATAAGTCAATTGCTTGATCCTTTTTTTTAAACTGCCAATAACGTCTATTTATTTTTCAGAAAGACACAAAGATACAGCAATATATGTCAATTGTAAATATCATGTTCATTAACCATAATCCAATCTGAAAAAAACATTTTAATCAAAAAATAGATAAGATTCAAAGTTTGAAAATGCCTAAATTTTTCATCAATATACATATATATAATGAAATTTAAATACATCATACAAGTCATAATTGAAAAAAAAACTAATTGGTGCGTGTAAGATATAATTTCGTTCTTATTTTATTCTTTTTTTTTTCCTCCCCCCCTCCCCCACATAAAGCAGATCCTTTTAACTATTAAACAAAGAAAAAAAAAAAAAGAGAAGAAAAACACCTGTATAAGTTGGCCCGTACGTCATACTTTCTCTTTCTATCTCGAAATTGGAGCCAACAGCAGATGATAGTTGAAAATCAATTCTCTAACCTTTCAATAATTAGGAAATCACTCACTTTGGTAAGTCAAACGTAGGGGACGCGAAGTGAAGGGAAGAATATTATTGGGGGCGGAAGAGAAGACGCGAAGTGAAGCTCAAGGATCTCGACTATTCCGAGTTGTTCGGTTAATTAGCATTTCGAAGGGTCATTGAAACAGATGCAAGGTCTCATTGTGTGGAAGGGCATACTTACATAAAGAAAAGAATACTATACTAAATTATGAACATTGAGTATATTAATAAATTAAAAAAACTTGGAATATATTAATAAATTAAAAAAACTTGGAATATATTAATAAATTAAAAGTATTGAGTATATTAATAAAAATTTAAATATTTAATAACGAATATGTGTAACAGTTAACAAAAAATATCGGATTTACTAAAAATTAGACACAAATGAATCAACATGTAACAAAATAGAGCAATCACAAGAAATTAATAAATTACAATATATAACAAATGAACAAATTACATTAAAATTTATAGAAAACTACAGATAGAATCATATACATATAAAGCAGTTCAAATTTCCAATTCGTTTAATTCGCAATCCATCCGAAAGAAAATGCTTTTGTTTTGATCCAAAGCTATCGAACAAGTACAATTGGGGAATAACATTTCAGATATACTTTTTCTCTCCTTCTTCGATGAAAGTAATGGTTATCATTCTGAGAACATATATGCCATCAAATTCACTAAGTCATGAAACCGAAAAAAAAGTGGAGCATAAATGAACTTTAAAAAAATAATTGAAAAATATGAAACCGAACAACTCGGAAAAGTCGAGATCCTTCCGCTTCACTTCCCGTCTTCCCTCCCTCAGCCAATAATATTCTTCACTTCGCGTCCCCTACGCTGGACGTACCAAAGTTATTTCCTTATATTTGAAAGGTTGCGAGAATTGATTTTCAGCTATCCTCTGTCGCTGTCTCCAATTTCGAGATAGAAACAGAAAGTATGACGTGCGGGCCAACTTATAGAAGATACCCCAGTGAATAATTGTGACAGGATTAACGTAGTAGTGTGCGTGCACGCATTTATTCCTTAATCCATTCTGGTATTATTAAACTGTTTAACTAGTCATAGTCTTTGTAATAACGGCTAAAAATCAAATCTGAGGTTCAATAACCAGTATATAATATGCTGAAATTTGGCACATAATAGATAATACCCTATTACTGACGTAGGATGTATTAAAAAAACCTACAAGTTATCTGGAGAGACTCGGGAGTCGAAACATACAAGTTACCTCTGACATGAATTTGAAGGCACTACCTTAAATGACGAAATAATATAGTTATATCTCACGGAATTGATTATTTTTTTGGGCAGGGATGTGGCTGGGATCTTTATGTAAACGTTCAACTCAATACATATAGTACACTTATTCGAAACTTAGCCAAAATAAAGTATTTAAAATGTTTTACTATTCAATAATCAAACATTCGTTGTAGAAACGGTTTGAAAATGAATCATATGGTAGAGCTACATAATTCCCTTGTGAAAAAAATTTCGGTGTTAATATACCTACTATATTAAACATATTCTTACGTTTCTTTCTTTTCTTTGAAAAATGTCAAAGTCACGAGTCGATCGCGCATGCTCTTCTTCCTTGTCAATCATCATCTAAAAAATTACTGGAGTATATATATATATACAAACGTTATTCGTTTCTATTTTATTATTATATCTAGTCCTGATGGGGTTAATCTCGGAAAATGATTCATTGGATCCAATTCCTAAGAAGCTGAGCTATTAAAGGTAAGTATTGCAGCAAGACGCAAAAAAATGATGAAAGATGCGTCGAAGGATATTAATTTAAACTTTGATTTTAAATGGGACACTTTTGTCCTTGTATTAACAGATGATAATGATTGTTCATTTTGACAGAATTACCTCGATTTTGTGGATATTGTTAATGCTAATTTTCTTTGGGTTCAAAGAAGAAGAAATATGGTGTCAATCCTAGACCCTTTGTTGATCGCACAAATTTTTACACTCACGATCGAGTTGATGTGAGGAATAGGGCTCCGGATCTGAAGCGGGTATAGAAGACTCTAATTCTGTCAGTGAGCAGTTGCGACACTATGGTCAAAATTAGAATTAAAGGCTCCGAGAGACTAAATGGGACGATACTTAAAAATTGAAGCTCTAAACACAATAGGGAGAGCTAAGGATGAATCTGTGATAACTACAAGGCTATCACAGTTCAGGAAAGTTCTGGGCCATGGTCCATCTAAGTGCCCACCTACAAATAAAGCTGTTCACTTACAATTCTTTAGTAAAATCAGAGGTCCAACCTATATAATAAGTATTGAGGTAGGTCCAAACGCTATCCCTCAAATCATACCACTTGGGAGATGCCTTGTCAGTCTACAATTTGATGGCGTCAAAAGGCAATGTCATCGGTGTTATAGCCTGGATCATACCAGTTTAACTTGTACAGCAAGACGAGTTCAATCTTTTGTCTATGAAAAGATCCTAAATGCTAAAATCAAAGAGAGGCTAGTTTTCAATAGGAGAACCAGTTTTGGGGATTCTTATGTTAAAGAGTATGAAGCTCACAATGATGCAGAGTTTAATATTATGACCACTTAAACAGAGGGGTTCGAAGTCAGTGTAAATGGAACACGGGATGACAATTTTATTCAACTAAGTAACAACAACATCTCTCCTGAATCTATTGATAAAGGGAGCACAACACTCGTATCGGAAGAGCCATCGAATGTTGCTGAATCCTCTGGAATGGTTTTACCTAATGAAAATCAGAACTGCCTCTCTGATCATATTGGTACGAATAAGGATACTGACATCAATAAAAGTACAAAACCCTCTTCTAAAGAGATGGATAACACAACAAAAAATATCGGAACACCATTGTTAAACTATTTGAGGACATGTTTATTAAAGAGGAAATCGGGATATTCCCCTACAAAAGATGTAAATAAAAATTCATGTAATGTGTTAAAAGAAGGTGGTGATTCTTTAAATCAGAAACAAAGTATATTAGTGAGTTTGAATCGATTGAATTCAACTGAATTATATACAAGTCCGAGGAGGAGTAAAAGAAATAACCCTTTAAGTACATTTTAATTACTCTAGCAATCCTTTCTCTTAATATGAATTCTTTAATCCTGGATAAAACAAAGAATGACGTTTTTAAATACCTATGCTATCTGCAGTAGCCTGATGTTTTTATTCTTCGTGACAGAAGAACCAGAATGGAAAAATATCATGGTATTCCGAAAATATGTAATCTTAACGAATCTAACTCAAACGAGGCAAGAAGGGGGTGGAGTATTTTTAACAAAATAGGCATTGAAGTCTGTGACACCTTCAGACATATAAGTGGAAATCTATGTAAGGTCAAAATAAAATTCTATTATTTGATGTTTTTTGGTATTTATGTCCTGAATCCAGACAAACCAGAGTTTTACTCAAAACTAGTTTCCCCTCTTGTGCAGAGCTGTGACTCAATCTTTGCTGATGATTTTAACTTACGTCTTAAGAATGAAGACTCTACAGCAAATGGAAAAGGTAACCATAAGCTATCCTCTGCACTCAGTGCTATGATGTTGAAAAAGAAGATGATTAAATATCTATGCTATCTGCAGTGACCTGATGTCGTAATTCTTTGTGACACAAGAACCAGTATGGCAAAATATCACGGTATTTCCAAAATGTATAATCTTAACGAATCTAACCCAAGCAAGGCAAGAAGGGCTTTAGTAATTTTAACAAAAAGAGGCATTGAAGTCCACAGCACTCAGGGCTATGATTTTGGAAGATAATGGACTGTGCAGATTTTTTAAATAACAACCAAAACAAAGAAAAAGACAATCGTGCCATCAAGGCTGTACATGTGCCTCATTAGAGAGTAATGGGGGATGCAAACCATCGAAGATCGATATTATTCCAAACTTCATCTCTGATCATAAATCAATTCTTATAGAATTTGTAACTAGAAATGAGAGGAGACACAATAAAAGATGGATTCTGAATCGTACCATTCTGAAAGACAGTATATGCAAAGAAAGACTACATGATGTAATTGTCAACACTAAGATTCGGATTATGAAGGGAATGGAGATTTTAAAGGAGTTATAAAACATGGAAAACAATTGAATTAAATTCCAGAAATATGATCTCAGAAATGGTTACTAAAAATTATAGGGGCGACATATCAGAGCTAAAATTCAAGTAAATTGACCAAAGAAGGAAGAAGAAGTACAGTCAACTCAACCCCCACAATCAATCCCTGTGGGGTGCTTATTTGATAATAATAATTAACGAAAAGAAAGTCATTCAGATGTTAACACTATTGTTACCGACTACTACGGAAAACTCTATGTATGCAGAGATTCCCCGGGGGAAATAAATTTAAAAAATGCCTATTGAACAGTGCAGATTTTGTCACTGCTGATACTTAGCCTTATATTCCTGATTTATTATTGATGGCCGAAAAACATTTTAATGAAATATAGATTATTTATCCAATCAAAAACTGTGGCAAAAGGAACAAATCACCTGGTATATCGGGGATAGTTTTTGAAATTTATCAAATGTTTGCGGACGAGTTAGCACCAGTGTTAACTTCGTCAGCTATTTTCAGTTTCGTCACGTCTTCGTCAGCCAATAGTCTTCGACAGTCATTAGTCTTCGTCATCATTTCGTCGGGTTTCGTCTTCGTCAGAATTTTGTCTTCGTCTTAGTCTCGTCTTTGCCATGAAAAAAAGCTTCGTTGACGAAATGATTTCGTCTCGTTAGGCTTGACATAGTTAACATAGTTTATTACTTATATTTCCTTACCTTGTTTATATTATGGTTAAATGAATAAAATAACATTCTGGAATTATATAGAATTATTAGAACTTTTTAAGTTTTGTGATTTTTTGCATTTTTTATAGATATGCATGATTTTGTTACTTGAAATAAAAATATTTATTTAACACATCTCCTTATTTCTGTCCCTTTATTTGTTATTAGACATCCAATATAAATAATCTAAAATGTGCTATTTTAATGTAGCATATTACCGTACACTGACGTACAAGAATTTATTTAAACATATGATTTTACTTATATAAAAAATTTATAGTTTACGAAATTCAGTATCTATAACTAGACTTGGGTAATGTTATATTAAGTCATGGACTTTGTGCCTCATTTTCAAAAAAGGTTAGACTTTCAAAGCTTCAATCGGCTTTTTATGTCCACAAGCCGAGTTTTTGTATCGTTTTTTATTTACTTCATAAAACTCGAGTGGCAATTTATGAGTTCTTCTTGTGGCACATCACTAATTTAAATACTTCTTTGACCAATAGCAATTTTTGGGGGCATCTAATTAATGAACTAACGTTTATTGTTCAGTAAAGTATGTTGGAATGTAATTAGAACTGAATCCAATAATTTCTAAATTTATAGAATTAGTTCAACTTTTGCTTATACTTTAAGTCAGGCTTGATTTTGAACGGAAAAACGAACGGTGTTCACTCTTTCTGTTCATTTTTTGAATGAATGAACAACGAAAAGAAGAAAAAATGGTCAATGAACGAAATGTGAATGGCGTTCATTTTCTTATTGTCCACAACGATTGAATGGAAAAAAAAGAACGAATGAACGGCGAACAGAAAGTTTTTACAAAATGAACGACTGAACAGAACAAGGGTGAATGAGTACATGCCTGCTTTAAGTACATGTTTGATTAGAAAAGTTACCTTGTGTCTCACCCTGATGGAGCTTCTTTAATAAACTTGATGGTTATTATTTATTTATATTCACTTCATATTAAAAATCGTTTGGTGTTCTATAATTTGTTAATTATTTAAAACCTTTTAAGACGTAAGGATTTTACAAAAAAACTTACAGAAGATAAAAATATTAGTGCCGGAGATTAGAAAAACTTTGTAAGAAATATTCATTTCATTTTTTCATGTGGTAATTATGAATTCATATGCAGTTTATACAAAACCATTATATAGAAATTAATTGACTTTCCTAGTTCTCCATCTTCAAGTTCGAATCCATGAGGTGTCTAATTTGAAAAAATACGTATTGAAAAATTTCATTCTAATTTATTATTGTTATATTTGTGATTTTTTTTCCCAATTACCTTTTTTAGAAGGAGGGGGGCCCCCTCCTTCTAAAAAAAGAAAAATGTTGAAGAGGTATTTAGTGCCTATTTACTTAAATGAAAGGTATCTGATGATAATTGCAGACCCATTACCAAATATTATCTAGTGAGTAGAACAAAATTTTATGTAGGCGTAATAAGAATATTTAAAAGATCTGGGCTTCAATGAATTAAATACGTAATATTCGCCATTACGATTACGAATACAAAGAAAAAGGAACGTAGACATCAAATGTCAGTAAAAAAAAAAAAAAATCAATATTTTTCCTCACAAAATCATGAATGATTCACAAGGAACTAAAATTTAACGGATTTTGAATATTTTACTTTTTAACTTCAATAAATGCTATTTTGCAATTTACAGTTATGGATCTTAAACGTTTTTAAGCCTGATCCCCCATTCTGGCAAATCTAGTAGGAATTCAAATGCATCATATATATATATATAAATTTTAGTTATAGTCTAGAGGTTATATAAAAAAACAGTAAATTGGCGTTGGGATATGAGCCCACAACATGCCCTACTGCCCTATATTGCACAACCTGTGGGCAGAAAAAGTAAATAGAGTCTCGAATAAGTGGTTCCTTTGCCAATTACAATGATTTGGAAGTGGGTTATAAACCTACTTCCGGCAATACTGACATATTGCACAACTTGTGAGCTGATGAAATACATACATACACATTACACACACAGACAATTAAATATTACTTAAGTTTTATACGCTTTTAGAACAGTTTTGTGTTATGAGAACATTGGGGGATGTTGCAGAAACCATCAACATCAGTAATATAATTAATATTTTTTGTCTTCGTAATCTTAAGTCATTAGTTTTTGTCAGAGTTTTATCAGTGTCATAATATTATCTTTGTCATACATTGACATTGTTTCGTCGTTGTTATCTTTTATTTCGTATTCGTCTCATCTTCGTCTTGTCTCGTCTTCATCAGAGTTTCGTCTTTGTTATGATTTTGTTAGATTTTCGTCTTCGTCATGATTTTTGTCAGATTTTCGTCTTCGTCATGAAAAAAAGCTTAGCTGACGAAATGATTTCGTCTTGTCAGGCTTGACGAACTTAACACTGGTTAGCCCCGATTAAAAAAAAAATTCTTTTGAAGATTTACTTTTACAAGGATTCCAAAAAAAAAATTCCAAAAAAGAAGAAAGACTACCGATACGTCAATATTTGATACCAATTACACAACAGAGCACAGTTTATAAAGTATTCTCTCATGCAGTCGACGAAATACTGAAATCGAGGCTTCCTGATACTATTAGTAAGTCTTAGAGAGGTTTTACAAAAGATTATATGATGGAAGACGTCAATACTAATTTACAAACAGCGTTCGAAAAAAAAAAAAAAACAACTGCATTATTATTGTCCTTGTTTTTCAAAAAGCATTTGATTCAATTACACACCATTTAAACACTAAAAAATAAGGGATTTGGAAACTTTATTATACGAGCAATGGCGTAAATGATGGTGATATCATCAACTTACTAAGGTATGGGTTAAAACATATGAACCTTCCAGGTGTCAAGAGGCTGTAGACAAGGAGATCTGATAGAGGCTTTGCTATTCATAATTGCAGTAGATCCTCTTTTCAATCAAATAAATAATAACAAGTTATTGAGGAAAAGCTAGGGATGGTCTTTCTGTATATGCCTACGCAGACGATACATCTCTTATAATCAATGGAAGCACTGTGTTGACAATAGAACCATTCATAAAAGTCAGTAGAGTATTCTCATTCTTTGGCACAACGTCAGGCCTACTAGTTAATGAAGAGAAGCCGAGCATAATCACAAATAATCCATACATTGTAAATATATATCGACCGATAGTCCAAAACAGGATCAGGATACTTGGTGCATTCATTAGAAAGTACATCATGAGTTGTAACAAGAGGGCAATTCTATCCAAAATATATGAGCATGCTAGTTTCAATAAGAAGCTTGGATTTTATAGGTACTACGAATTCAACATCTTCTTCAACAATTAACATTATGAGTTAAAATTTTGACAAAAAGCTTTTCTTTAAAAATAAATTATACCCACAAAGGCTAGAGTTAGAGGCTTTACCGAATAATATTATTAAAATTTACATTTTCGCAATGGCTCATTATTTAGTTACGGAAAAATTATCTTCCCACTCCAAAGAGCAGCATTAAATCATTTGCCATCTTTACCGTACCAAAGCATTTGGTAATGAATTATTCATCAGAAACAGAAGCTACAAGAATATTTGATTATTTTCTGGAGTTAATAGATTTACTTTGTGAATGGATAAACAGAATTATGGTTTCAATCTCGAAAAAAAAAGGAAAAATTTACTGCACAATTTCAAATTTCATCTGGTTGGAATTTATTTTATTGTATTGTGAGGATTTAGGTAAAATGTTTAATTTGACAATTTATACTTTTTCCTGTTGTCCAGCTCTCAAAATAATTCTTTTAAAAAAAACATTTTACTATTTCAGGGTACGAAACCGCGTACCGAGAAAGGTGTACCACAGTTTTTATCGAATTGTGGGTTTAGTGTAGCATCCCAGCCCTAGTAATTATGTTATATAAATTGGACGAGTTATTTTATGATGAAAAAATTTATTTATTTACATAATTCCAATTTCCTTGAAAATAATTTTTATTTTATTTCAAAATTATGAAATTGACTTTGAAAGACAAAATGGCTATTTTAAAGACTGTTATACAGGAACTAATAAGTCAGAAATATGCTTCCCTATTTATATAAACTTAGGGAGCGATTGAGAAAGCAGTTTTGTTTATAGTTTGATCAGAAAGAGGACAAGTGAGCTTGTTGAGCAATTACGAGAGTAAGAGATCATCACTTTTTGATTTAATTTTATCACCTATAAAAGCTTTGATGATGATAGATGGATTAACTTCAGCCCAATAGTACAGAGCTTGATAGGACACTCGTGGGAACTGACTAAAAGAAACGGTTGTTCTGGACTACAATAATTTTTTAATAGTGGTTGGAGCCGATCAACAAATACTTACGATCCATTCACAATAATCCCTTGTGGAAAAATAACCAAGAAGACTCCAATCAGGATACTCTAACAAGACTTTGGAACAAACCGGATCCCTACATTCGGTCGTACTACTTGACCACCCACACCCTCCCTGGTTCCCATAAAATGAAAACAGATGCACTAAATCACATATTGAATGATCTTTTTTTCTGTAACTTTTAATTTGATAACAAATCTGTTTTAATCAAATATATTTATCTATTACTTCATCAGAGACAAAAAAGTATAAATAGACCCTAAAATAACCAAATAATATTATATTAATTTGCTCATATGAGCAAGAACAAGGAGAAAGGGGCAGTTTCTCCGCGGTGTTAGAAAGTCCGTAAGAATCTATAATGATTTAAAATCAAACCAAAATGTACGCACTCTTGCAGTATACAAACTATTTGTAACTTTTTATCCCTACAAAAATTCCAAATTCTTTGGGGTGCACTTCTGTAAAAAAACCAAATACACAATTTAGATATCGTTTTTATTGTTGTATGAAACATTAATTAGAGTTTTTCAATAATGAAAGAAATAACAAAACTTTTTCAACCAAATTAATGCAAGAAAGAAAAAAAAATCATAGATGCGCTTCTTAAAATATTTTATAAAGTATGTTCAACTCACGATATTTAAATGTGGTTTTTTTGCATCCAACAAAGGACATTTGTTTACAAAATGACAAATTTTGAGCAAAATCTTTCACTTTGTTTAATATAGTTTCGTAACAACCTGTGTGTTCTTCATTAATAGTACCACAGTCAGTATAATGATTCAAAACTGCTATATGAACAAAAGAATATACTCAATTTCTCTTTATATATATATAGAATACAATGTTAACCTAGATTGAGTCCTACATTGTAATCATATCAACATTTCTTAAATGATCATTACAAAGGATAAATACATCATTGGGGTTTCTTTTTGCTTTTTTAGTTCCAAGAACATTTATATATTACAATATAAATTGTTGAACCTTTAACGTCAGAGCAAATTCAATATCTGCCTTTGTAGTGGGCTCTGCACTTACAAACTCACTAGTGATGAAAATCATGTGTATTTGGCATGTTAAAGAAGAAAACCACAATCCTGATAATTTGAAGAATTAGGAGGAGAAGAGGGGAGAAGGAAATAAAAAAGTATAGCGGTAAGAATTACTCCAATGCCGATCCTCAATTCTACTCTGAGTCCAACAAGGACTTAAAATTATAACTCTCAAATTCTCAAAGTTATTCATCTTCTTGTACACACGAATATTCAATCAGGTTTTGAATATAATTGAAAAGGAAGTTCACTACTAAGGAGTTAAATAATAATAATGATAACAGCTGAGGATAAGAAAATCTATTATTTATGACAAGTGATCATAAGCAAGCTGAATTTTGCTGCTATAGTATTTTCAATTTTCCAAAAAAAACACTCTAGGAACTACGGGCTATACTTGTTACTCTTTTGAAAACTCGTTACTCGTCAGTCAAAAAAATCTGATTTTTAAAAGAATGATAGAAAACCTGTCATTTATGTTAAACAAATTAACTTGGAAATTAGCGTAACTATTTGAATTGCGACGTAATTCATCGTTTTATATTATCAACACGTTAATCTTTTTCTATATTCAAGTTATGCCCAAAATATTTTTAGTGAGTCTGATGCTTTTCAATAAGAATGCATATTTATGAATAATGATGGTAGAAAAATATAAAGTGTTTAAAGGGTAAGGATTTCATTCATTCAAATATTCATTCATAAAGAAAATAAACTGATTAAAAAACTAATTCTTTAGTCTATATTAATAGGGTAAAGTTTATCGGTTTGTATGATTAAATCTTGAAACAAATGATTTGTTTAGCATGTAGCATGTATACAAGGTGCACGGCATATAGTGTCCCCTGACATATATCAAATGTCAAAACACTATAAGGAAAAATATTAGGGAGCACTGTATAAAATGAATGAAATCTCACAGTTGTCTTGTTGAACTCATTAAAAAAAACCTAGAAATACTTAATCTAAAATTTAAAAAGATAAATATGATTTTAAATGAGGTTTAGCAACGAACTAAAGTACTCCCTGACTCAATGAATCATATTTTAAAAAATATAGAAAAAAGAAAAAGAGCGAAACCTTTGTTTGGACGAGTTTTTAACGACGTCCGAGTAAATACTTGCCTTTTAGGCACACGAGCCGAGTTTTTGCTGTCTTTTTTTTGTATTTACTTCTTAATACTGGAGTACTAATTGAAGAGCTTTGCTCGTAGCATATCACTTATTGTCACTATTGAATTTGAATAACTATTTTGTTCATTCAAATAGTTTATTTTCGAGGAGTTTCTTTTGTACACAAGATCAACTACATTTCAATTTATTTTATCATGAATGTGGAAACTCCTAAAACATAATAAAATAAAACAAAAAGGAAATTTCATTCTTATAAAAATCTTTTATATATTTATCAACAATTTGGACAGAATTATCAGGCAATGGTGTTCTTGTGGATCCAAATTTGTATACGATACTCTGAACTTTGTAGGTAAATTTTTATTTCTTAAGGCCATAAAAATATGTGAAATATTTAGTACTTAACCATATCTTAAAATTCAATTATAAGCACACCTTAAATGATACCAGACATATCCTATATGCTCACATTCAAATAAAAAATGCCTATCCGTTTCTTTTGATGCCTTACAAAAGGAGCCAATTCGTTTTTCATTTGTCTTCTCATACACACTACCCATGGACAGCATGTTAATAACTATTTTATATTTCATCCAAAATTGTAAATAATCGAACAAAGGATTCTCTAGGCCTTTCACTATAGGTATCTTGATATTTTCTACTTGATTAAAAGTTTTATTTTATGTAATCATTATGGAACTATTCTCTATGTAGACAAAATAATAAATTTTTGTTGTTAATATAAGCAAAATATGTAAACATACTGATAAATTATATCAATTCACTCCTTTTTAATATATTAAAACGCCCTTTCTTGTTACGATCTAAAAATGGGTCAATAATATTTATCCTTATTTGTAAAATTATGTAAGTATAGTGTATAGCGCACTTATAAAGTTTCTATTCCATTTTTGGAATAAAAGGATAATTTTTAAGTATAAAACAACGTATCAAAGACCAGGAACAATTACAACACTGAATTAAAGATAAGACTAATCCACATTTTCTCGGATATGTTCAGATCTTTAGACGTAAATATTCGAGTAAATTTGGGGTAAATCCGATACCAAAATAAGACGGATACTTTTCTAATATTTTAGAAGCATTTTACTCAAAGTTCGGACCTTAATAAAATGAGATCTGGAATAAGATTATATTTTACAAATTACTGATCGGAAAATATGAATAACACTATGCAACAATCTTTTGGCCCAAAGCCTGGAACCCTCATTTATTATTGTTATTTAAGCAAAAATAGCTCTTTCACCCCCAACAACCTTTTGGATACGCATAAGAAAGATCTATAAAATTCGCTTTGTGTCAGTGTTAATAGTGAAATATACTATATTTATAGCTTCAGGATTCCGATGGTCACTGTTATAAGGTGATGGGATGGAAGTGCTGTGCCCACAGATGCCATCAAGATTATGACGGCACCCCTAAGAATCTTAAGATCCTATACCATTGTTTTTGTGGTTTCAATGTGCCTCCTAATTTGGAACATGAATCCAAATAGTAGATGACTGTTCCATGACAGAAAGTGGATCTCGAAGTGAATTCAAAAATATATGCAATGACAGCCGCCTACATTTTACGAAATATTATATCACCTATTCCGTAGACAAAGGACAGGACAGTTGTCGTGAACTTAATCGTCAACTGGAACTAAAGTAGGACTCTCATGGGCACAATCTCAGAAAAACAGGTTCTAGCTTTGGGTAAAAGGCCATGTTACTTTGAAATGAAAATATAAAACTAATTCAAGGATTGGAATATGTACTTAATGGAATTACTTAGCTTTTCAGGAGACTGCAAAGGATACTCTACCTTGAGTGTGCCCAAACCTTTCGATCTACCTCTTTTTCCATCCGCGTCTTCCTAGACCCAACAGAGCATCCACTAGTGGCTTACAATTTAGGATCTAATGAGTTCTTGAATAATGAAGAGACTTATGGAATCATCATGCGCTTATTTAAAGAAACTAAATGCATCCCCAGACACGGAACAGATGACATTACTCTTCAAAAACCCCAACAGAAGGAGCTTTTCACGGTGTCTTCTCTCTGTTTGTCTTCTGTGGCAAAATGTTAGTGCAGCCCTCTATGATCAAATCTTCAAGTCGAATTGTCTAAGAGTTCCATGTTGCAAGCATCTTAGAACTCTGTCTACTGCAGTTACCGTAGGGACTGGACTATCGTCATCTATAGTTAAATATCTTGGAACAAGGATCAAATACATTAACAGCAGAGAGCGTAATGACAATCTATTAATCAATCAGGTCTACTCAACTAAAACTGTCCTTATATTTATGATCAAATCCGATGGAGGAAACTACATGGATGTGGTAGCACTTATACCGGTTGCCTAATTAACCACTTAATTCTTACACAGCAAATATACTCAAATTATGAAAACCTTCTTTCAAATTGGATTGATCGTTGTGGCCTTATTAGTTGATAACCACCCAGTCAACATGAAGTTCTTCACTCATTTTATTTATGGTGATGAGCTCCAGACTTAAATTACTCACCCACATAACATTAATTGAAAATTTAATCTCATCTTCGACCCTGTACACAATTTAAAAAAGTATTTAACTGCTTCCAAAGGCAAGAATACTTCTGCATTACCCTGAATCGTTTAGGAGTTAAATCATCATTACACCCAAACTAAGCTCAAATCAAAGAAATGCACCCCAACTAGTCAAGAAAGAGCTCAGAAACTACAATCGAAGCAATAGTGATACTGTGTGTGATCAAGGTACACATGTTCAAGCATTTTTGGAAATATTTCACAAATCCTCTTGAATGTGATGGGCCAAAATTTGATTTCTCAACTCAATGACAACATCGGACAGGAATGCAGAAAAATATCATCTGAAAACTAACTCAATTCTAGTAAGGTTACCAACTTCAATATGATAATGTTTAAGTTATGAACATTAATTTTTCAGGTGTGTGGATCTATTTTTGAAATAATTAATGTAAATTATATTGTCTTGTCATTCCTTTTTATATATTAGTTATAATTGTGTTACTGAATGACTGATTTTGAAAAAATGTCAATAATTTCTTTTAACAAAACTTTGAGACACGAGAAATTACTCAAACTGTAAACTCCTCTACAAATCATCTGATATACTCTCCATCTCTTATGACTACACGGAAATGTTCAATCCAGTTTCGTATACATAGGTGATATGTTGTATAAAGTAAAAAAAGAAACACACTCCTCAGAAATTAAACAGCTTAAAAAAGATAAAGGAAAATTAACTCAGGCTCCCCGACAATTTGAATCAATTTAGAAAGCTTAACTGTCATGAAGTTTCATTAAATTGGCTGAGAGCAATTTTAAGATGAAATAAATAAACATACCCTCACTCTGCAACTAGCTATGTTTCATTAAATTAGCTGAGAGCAATTTTAAGATGAAATAAATAAACATACCCTCACTCCGCAACTAGCTATGGTATACGTAGGAATTAAAGTGATGTCGATCCTTAATTCTTGTGCAACTCCAACACAGACTTTTATAATTTTTGTTCTTCCTTCATGAATACAGGAGTAACGATGACGGGATTGACAAATGAAAAAAAAATCTTTTCAGGAAGTAATTATAAAAAGTGTTCCATCTCCAAATTATATATATTTTTTAAACCTTTGACCATGAGTGTACAAGCTTTAACTTGTATGAGCAACTTATAAAAATGTGAGGAGTAGTTAATTTTTACACACTGAATACGCTCATTTCTTCTTCTCTCATTATAACAACATTCTTAAACGTCTCGGATTAAGCATATTTGTTCCTCGTGTGGACGCTTAACTTTTTCAATCTAAATAAAGGAACACTTTATTGTTTAAAAAAAGTTACCGTGTAGACTGGGCCTTAGTCAAACCAGTTCTAAGTAACTGAACCAATTGGAAAAAATGTTGTTTCAGAATTGGTAGTATCGAGAGTATTAAACCCCTGTTCGTGGACATCCTTTATATAACACGATTAGTGAACGTCGTATAAAAGTAACTACTATAATAGTGACGTCATATACATTTCGTATGATTTTTTAAAACTATTCCAGCCTTTTTTGTACTCGTAGTCATCATTTAAAATTCTAAAAATACTTTTATAAGTTTTAGAAATTGAAAACATGTAAATTCTTTTTTTTTTTTTGTTATAATTTACACAGCATGAAGGTCTTAACAAGAGACAAATTGTTATTCTCATAGTATAACATTAAAATTTGGTCTCTGATTAAAATTTACATCAAATATTCATAACTTTATGAAAGTTTAGGAAATCAAATGTGTAACCATCGGCTTTTGATGAGGCTACGTGCTTTGTATAAAATAATACCTACACTATAATAATGTTGTAGCTATCCTTGTACCCCTCAGTTCTCAGATTGAAAAACAAAGAAGAAACCAAGATATAAAAAGGAAAATAAACAACAAATAAAGGACTTTTAGCATAACAATTAATTAAATTCTTTAAATATCGATAAAAAATTGCAAAATAAATTATGTTAATATGCAATTGCATGTAATTTGATTAAATATTACAGGAATATACTGAAAAGTATTGGCGTTAAAATGTAGATTCAAAGGAAAAAGAATCATTTTTAAAAGTCTCGACGTGTAAGTTTACTAACAGATGCTTAAAAGATACATGGAAATTATCTGAACCTCATTCAAAAGATTAAAATACATATTTTATGGGACTTGCAGAAAACGACATAACAATTGTAAAAGATTTAAAAAAACAAAAAATGAAAACCATCCATTTGCTTTCTCTTCCTCAAAAAGTTTCGAAATTTGATTTCAAATAATAATTTAATATTTCCATGTAGTCGTAACTGTCTGATTGGAAGTACAATAATTATACTTCACTCATTTAAAGGTCTAAAAATTCTTATTTCAGAACATTTAAATGTAAATATTTAACTGTCTTAAGTGTATTGAACCATATTCACATCAAAAAAATATAAATTTTAGGATCGTGATTCTATTTCAAATTGAGCTCCATTTATGCTGTAGAGTTTTCAACTCATTTGTATTCATGTAATAAGTGAGTTTGTAATTTATTTGAGCCTACAGTGAAGACAACACATCAATTTTATCTGATAGACCAATTTCATACAGGGTTAATCTTATCTAGTAGTACACATTTTATGATTTTTCAAGACTTAATTTAGAAGAGAGATTTTGTGAGGACATATGATCCCTCAGCTCTAATAATTGCCTCAATACGAGGTTTAAATACCTTTCTGACCTTGATGATATAGTCAGACTCGAGCTTGATCCATTATTTCTTGATGGAACACTCTAGAGAAGTGGTTCTTTACCTGCGTTCGGTCGAACCCCAGGGGTTCGGTGAGACACTCACAGGGGTTTGGCAAATACACCATCTCCACTTACTAACTAGACTGTAATTACAGAAGAGACTATTTTAATGGTTGTTAAACAAGAAGAAATTTAATTAAGCCTCCCTCATATCTAAATAATATTTTTTTAATTAAAAATGTATTTTCGAGTATCAAAATTTGTACATAATATATTCCTTATTATTTTTTTATCTATCGTATAAAATAAAAAAAGAAGTATGGATAAAAAAAGGAAACAATGTCGTCACACTACGTTAAAAATGTCAGGCGTGCCATTTATTAGCTTTTTCCTATGAATATAGTAACAAATATTAATATTAAAAGTACTTCATATCTAAAATATATAACAATAAGGTCTCCATCATCATGAGTGCCCTCCGCAAAAGCAAAAGTTCAAATAAATTAAATTTTTATGGAAATATTACATGTTCAAATTTGTATAAATAACTATGTAGAAAAATCTTCACTTCGGTCTTAATGGATAATCTTTCAATCCCTTCTTACTATGTCAAACCAAAAAAAAATGCTTTGATCAATATAGAAAATATGGATTCACGTGTATAAAGGAACGTGATCGGAGTTAGCGTCCAAAATGCACGATTTGCACTGCCAAGTTGAGCAATTCTAGCCTAGCCCTGCAAAACTGAAGGCACACTTCCTAAAGCTGCATGGTGATGGGAAATGAAAGAACACAACAATTGTTAATTTCAAGGTGAAGAGATCTTAATTTGATGAGTGGCTACTCTGTCGGTTCCCCGCTTTACTCAATTGACAAACCAGTCCTTACAGAATCGTACGATATAGCCTACCTCATCGCAAAAACAGGGCAAACCACACACCATTGGTGAAACAAGGATAAAACAAACCGCATTGAACATGGCGAATATAATGCTGGGAAAAGCTGCTGAAGATAAGTTATCCCAAATTCCTCTTTCGAATGACACTATCAGCAAGAGAATAAACGACATGTGCAATAACATCTTGACTCAAGTAGTTGCAAATCTTATTTCCAGCCCTGTAAAATTCAGCTTCCAACTCGATGAGACTACTGACATTTTTAATCTAAGCCAGCTTGTCGTATTTGTACAGTATATGAAAGATAACGTGGTCCAAGAAGATCTTCTATTTTGTAAGCCTTTTACAACATCAACCAAAGAAGGGGATGTGAAGAAACTCGTGGATAACTTCTTCAGAGGCAACAATCTTTCATGGAAAATGATTTCTGCAGTTTTTTCTGACGAAGTTCCAGCCATGCTGGGACGACAGTCTGGTTTTGAAGCGCTGGTGAAATCCGATGTACCACACATCATTTTTATAAGTTATTATAAGTTGTTGTTGAATGTGTGAACTACGTGCGAAAATGTGTTATGAAGGACCGTATCTTTAAAGAGCTGTGTAAAGAAATGTACCTCAGAATTTGAGGTACTTCTGTAGAGCTGAAGCAAGTAATTGCCATGCACTTAAAAGATCTTATAAAGTCTCTCGAGGGATATTTCCCCAATACATGGTCATATGGGGCTATGGGCGAGACATCCTTCCACGTTTAGTGTTGCGATAGCAAACGTGAACGATGAACATCTCGATGTAATCATTGAATTTTAATAGAACAAGCTTCAACGGCAACTCTTCAGATCAACAACACTGTCAACGTTTTGGTGTCAGGAAATCGTACCATACCCTCTTATTAAAAGGAAAGCCCTGGATATACTCATACCGTTTGTAACAAGATATATTTTTTTGAGAAATCCTTTTCGAGGATATGGACATAAAAGCAAAGAAAATGAACAGACTCTGTTGCGAAAACGAAATGAGAATAGCACTTGCCAAGGTGAAACCACGCATTTCTGAACTTGTGTTTGAAAGGGAACAGCAAAAGACAAAATTTATTTGCAACTAATATTTAATGATTTAGTTTTTTCGCAAAAATCATGTTTTGATGGTCTTGTTCTTTGAAAATAGTGGTTCATTTTGTGCACCCATAAAATATATATTTTCCAATCATGAAGGGATTTGGTGAATGCACTGATGAAGCTTGATGATTTCAATACCTCCAATAAGGTTAAGAACCACTGCTCTAAAGACTGGGCACTTCTGTGAAGAGTAGAATACAACCTCTCCTCCGGACGCGCTTAGATATATCAGTCCAATGGGTTTGCATCTGGAGAGGAGGGCATCCATATGTTGAGGCTTCCAAAGTCTGAAAAGTTGTCTCTCAAGAAGGCCTGGTTCTTAGCAGCACAATAACAGAGCTCCCTCTTTAGCAAAAACCAAGATGTCCCCTAATTTTTTTCTGGCTCAAGGTAGCACTATTTTGTACAAAAGTTTGATCTAAGTATCTGCATTGAGCCACTCCTTCTTCTCCACAAAAATGGGAGGGGGGGGGCAGACTCCACAACTCCCAAGACCATGGTTCTGGTTGGATTTTTTGTTCTGAAGACATGTCTAACTTAAGATGAGACATTATGTGAGTATTCGGTCGTGGTGTAGTTGCTGTTCTGCTTATCACCTGTTAAAATTTACAATTTTTATTTTATTTATTTATTAGGTTGGTTTCGACTATTGGCTAAAAAAACCAATATTGTCGACTCATGATTAAATATAATAAAGCAATTTGATAAAATCTAATGAAACAATATGGTAAAATGAAATGATATAATGTGGAGTATAATATTGTGTAGGTTATTATGACAACTGTGCCACCAAGACTCATCATGGACTTCGCTCATAATATCCAAATATAGGTGTGCCCTCCTTATAATGAGAGTCGTTATTGGCACCATTGTTGATACTATTGGAGAGGCTACTAAATCCATTTCTTTTTTCAAATTTATTAATTTGGTTGGCTTCGACTAGTGGCTAAAAAAAAAGCCCAATATTGTCGACTCATGATAAAATATAATAAAACATTATGATAAAGTATAATAAAATAATATGATAAAATCTAATGAAATAATATGGTAAAATGAAATGATATAATGTGGAATGGAATTAAAGTAGATGTGGATTATTTTTTAAAAGTCCCTTAAAGCCGTGAAGTGAAGATTTTCTTCTCACCTCTTCGGGGATGGTGTTCCAATCGTTATAGTTCGATTAAAATAGCTATGTTGGATGTAATTAGTATTTGCCGATGGCTGAACTAAATTAAAAATTGGAAGACAACCTAGTGTGGTACACCTTACTACATACTGTAGGCTTGATAATAACCGCATCTTGAAGTTTCCTCCTCTTTTCAAGCGACAAAAGCTCGTCTAGATGTAAACCAACCTCATATGATATATCACTCCATACTATCTCAATAAAGCGTTTCTGTACATTTTCAATAGCTATGATTTCCTTTCTATACATTGAATTCCACGTTGAGAAGCGTAGTTTAAAATAGGTGTAAAAAATGCTTCATAAAACTTTTTCATCAGCTTCAGATTTCTGGTTTTAAAACTCCTTTTAATAACCCCAAGCGCTCTGTTTGTTTTTCTAAAAATATTGTAACTGTGAGCGCTAAAAATCCTATAAGAAGAAGTCAGCACTCCAAGATCCTTAAAGATACCCACATTCTTCATCTCTCCAAGATCTACCACGAAAATATCATAAAGGAGCTCTTCTCAAGATTTACAGGAACTCTCCAACGGTCACTCCACCTCAGAAATTCTTTGAGGTTATGTTTGGCCTCCTCTTCAAAGTGACGAACAAGCTTTGTGTCGTCACCATACATATATATTTTGGATCTGAGGTTGTCACACAGGTTATTCATGTAGACAAAGAAGAGGGTAGGTCCAAGAACACTACCCTGAATAAATAAGATGTCTTGTGGTCCTACTCCGTGATTTTGCACCAATGTAATTCTGGATTGAAAATAATGAAATGTTAATAACTAGATAAGATCAACCATGCATATTTATTTCAACTTGTACGTTATATAATTTTGCTCCACGTCATACTTTATCTTTCTAAATCGAAATTGGAAACTGCATAAGTGGAAAGTTGAAATTCAAATTCAAATTCGTGTATTTGTGAAAATGGACAAAATCGAGTATTCAGCTGTCATTAAATATTTATCGTACAATACAGCTGAAACTTTCCTGAGAAATTTTCAAAAGATGCTTTATAGATTGTCTTAGCTTTTATTTACGAGTGCTACCATCTTCACCTTGAGGTTAGGAACTTTTCAGAGCACCCTTTTATTATTGGAGTAGAACAAGAGGGATTTTGACGTTTTCAAGATATTCGAAATATTAACACTTTGGTGAATAATAAATGTCGATGTAAGGTCTCATTATGCGGAGGAGGTTATGAGTTTGTCTCTTATGGATTATGTTGGAGTAGAGGGCGGGGATCTTGGGAGTCGATCCATTGACTATGGGATGAGGGTGGAGGAGTCCATTATGTAAGGCACTCCAAATTCTTCTTTTTATGAAGAGGTTCGCAGCAATTGAATTTCAACTAGCCACTTACGTGTTCTCCAATTTCAAGATAGAACGAGAAAGTATGACGTTCAGGCAAACTTATACAATGTACACAAAAATTTATCACAGAATTGAACTATATTTAATTAGAGTATAGTAAGTATGTAGTTGTTACTTCTTCATAAAATTCATTAGTCCTCAATTAAAAATAATGGCTTAATATTTTCCTGCATAAAATATAGTTAAAGTGTTATTAACCAAGGTCAATTGGTGAATTGAAGTACAGTGTGTCCTCCGGGAATTGTGAACGAATTATCAAAACTACACGTAGTAAGATAAATGAAACTTTATATATTTATTTTACTTGAAATAGGTCAATATACTTGATCTACACCATAGTATCAGTCCTAGGCCGGCAGGTCTTATTCACGTATTTTCCCTTCAACCCACTCCTTCTCCGCAGTAGCTTTTAGGGCATCCACACGATGGTGGCCAAGATCCTATAGTCGAGAGGTTTGTATCTTGGTGATTACAGAGGGTCCATTGACCAGGGGCAAGTGTATTCATAACACAATTGAGTTGTTTTTTTTTGTATTGTGGCCTCTTAAGGAACTTGTCCTTCAGTTTTTTAATCTTGGTAATGTACTCTTGAAGTAGGGGACTAGGGATGAGATCTCATCATAACTCGTTCATGGATCAAGAAGCGCTGACATACGATTTCATTTGGCTTCCATCCCAGTTCTCCTTGGTCTGATGAATAAATTGGTTTATTTGGTGTTATATAAAACTGTTACTTATTTATGATATTTTTTTAATTGTGATGTCACATACGAGAGCAAGTGTGATACTATGCCTAAATAAAACAAATATTACAATAGAAATTTTAAATTAAAAAAAAAAAGGATACAAAAGGAACTTAATTGAACAAAATACTTGTGGGCTATTCTTTTATTTTCGTATGTACTTACATTGTACAAATATGTATATATATACAAATGGTACTCTCCAAGAATGAATTTAAATGTCGGTTTAGATGTATTTAC
This sequence comes from Lepeophtheirus salmonis, assembly GCF_016086655.4. Classification (NCBI taxonomy): domain Eukaryota; kingdom Metazoa; phylum Arthropoda; class Copepoda; order Siphonostomatoida; family Caligidae; genus Lepeophtheirus; species Lepeophtheirus salmonis. The sequence continues at coordinate 5,912,881 of NC_052135.2, read as the reverse complement.
CGTGTGCAACGTTGAAATGTGTACAATCTATACTTATAACTATAATGATATATATTTACAAAAAAGTAAAAAAATCTTTTTCTACAACCTCTAACGCACTATTGTCTCCTCTAATATTCTACTATATAGTCTCCTCTGTCGCTCACGATGCCCTCAAGACGCCTCATGAATGCTTGGTACGCCTTTTTTATGTATTTTTTATTTTAAGGCTGGGCGTAGGAAAAAAAGGGGCCATACATCTTATTGTCAGAAATTGATGTTATTACTGAACTATCTTTGTGCATCTTTCGCAGTGTGGGGATGAGGTGCTGCCTTGTTATAAGAACGTATTATCACCCAGAAAGTAAGCCCAACCCCATGGGAGGAAGTAAGTTTCCAGTGTCATTTTATTTTCTTTGTCAAGAAGTGCTCAAATTTTCTCACCAGTCCCACGTTCAGACACTATTTCCTTGATAACTTAAAAAAAGATATACAAATGAGATTTCTAGATAGTAGTGTGAAATGTTTAACGTGTCTATCTTTATTTATATTCGTCTCTGAAAAACTCTTTTTATCCAGTTATAAAAAAGTATGATTGACAATCATCATATTTTTTTACCTTAAATATCTCCACATCATACCCTTTGATTTTGATAAAACTCTTATCAGAACAATATCTCACTTAAAGGAACAAAATTAAAGGTTTTATTCTATGGCCCTTGGAGATATGAGAGATTTAATTAGTTCATATAAGGTTAAGTAAAAATTTCTGGGCGTTTTTCGCTTACTTACTTTCCTTACTAAGCTATATCTAACGATTATTAGATTGCAGCAAACAAAGGTTAATTATACTTAAAGGTTAATAACTTAAAGTGTATAGATTTGATGCACAGTTTTTTTTGGTAGAGTCATTGGTATGCTACAGCAATCCAAAATGAAAGTAAAAAAAATGACAAATTAGATACATTCTTCAGTATCACTACTACCAAGGTGAAAAAACAGAGAAGGCAGCAAAAAAAAAAAAAAAAAAAAAAATTGTTCTGTTTATTGATCCAATACGGTAATGAATTCAACAGCAAATCAGTGGCTGCAACGATTCCGTTTTAGTAATATAGAAGTCGAAAAGGTTGATAAAATAATGGAAATCGTCGAGTTGGACCAACATGTGTGCACTTATTCCATTGCCCAGGAGATTGAAATGAGCCAGAAACCCATTTGGAACCATTTGCATAAGGCTGGTCCTCAGAAAAAGCTTGATGTATGGGTGTCGGACGAATTTAACAAAATAACCTATTGGATCGAATTGATGTTTACGACTCTTTACTGAAAAGTAGCGAAATTGATACATTTTTGAAGAGTATGGTGGTGACTGACAATAAAAAATAGATCATAGTGTAGAACAACAGTGGAAAAAGATCGTGGTCAAAGCAATGGTCAGTACCAAATTCACCAAATTTTCTTAAAACACCCCTGACCATCTCCTCAACCGCAACAACGAAAAACAATGGGGCTAAAGGACAGCCCTGCCGGCAACTTCTCCTTAGCGTAATTGATTCACTTTCAATTCCATTAATTGATATAGTTGATGTTCCATTATATAATAATGCTCTTACGGGATTAAAAACTTCCTGGGTCAAAGCTTTTTTCAAAATTTAATATTTGTTGGTGTGTAATAGAATCGAACACTTAATAGAAGTCGATCCCAATTTGCAGCTCCAAATTTTGCCCTTTCTAGAACCTAGTCAATACAAGCACGAATATTTTGAGAGACATGATAGTTTATCCTCTTCTTTAAAATACCTTCTGTTGAAGCCCAATCCTTTTATTAAGAATTTCCTCAATTTGTGCAGCCATAAGCCCAAACAGAATTTTGTATGAATCGTTGAGGTCCATAATGGGTCTCAAAATTAGGGCTAAAATTGGAACTATCTCCCTTCTTCGGAAATAGAGCTATTTTTTCCATTGTCAGTGAACTGGGTATCTTGCCTTTATTTTTTAATGTTTTACAGATTTTTAAAATGACATTTTCTATTTATAAAGGGATTCAAAAGTTTGAATTTTAAGTTATGTTTCTGAACTTTTGAAACTTTTTATTTTGAAGAAAAACTAATTGTAGACCAACGAAATACTTTGGATACTCAAACGATCAAAAGCGTCTTACTGACCTCCAAATCGAATCAAATGAGTATCAGTCCTAAATTTTATAACAAGCGGCTAAAGTAATAGAAATCACTGTTAAGTGGAGTGCCAAAAACAAATTTACACATAGTTGGACAATGGATAATAAGGAAAACAAGTTATGAAGTAAGAAAAGAAATGAAACAATAATGTCGTAGAAAAATAATTAAATATTGCTGAAGGGTATTTCATACAAATACCATATCGAATATTTTTAATATTGTAATGTATATGAGGATATTTTTAGATTGATGCTGCTATTGTATATATAAATTCATTTTCCAGAAAGGATGAAGATTAATTATGAGTGAAGATTTACAAGTTATATATATATAAGGTGAAAAACCCCATTTCTGAGTACAATACAATGAATTCTGACTTATTTAGTCTATACTTTTCTTTTAAAAGAAGCCATATTTCCCATTGGAAATAAATTGTTCAATATTAACAATTTCGTTAAATATAACACATATAATGGGCATGATTCAGAATTATTGATTGGTTCCAGATGATTTTATTTCATATTTCAATTTCCAGGAGATAGATAATAATATCAAACAAAATTTCATTATAGACTCAACTTGGTATGACCATCACCATCAGGGACCATTGAAATCGTATATTATTGATGCCTTCATTACTTTGTCTAAGAAATCATTTAATACATTTCTGAACTTTTTTAAAAGTGGGCAGTAAAGTGGCTTTGATCGTTTGAGTATCTAAAGTATTTCTTTTATGTTTTTGTTGAAAATGAAAAATAAGAATTATATTCTTATGTATTACTTGAGACACTGAACTTTAATAACACTTACATAACTTTAAAATTTAAATTTATGAAATTCAGCAACATAACTTTAAAATTGAACCTTCTGTTTATACATAGAAAATGTCGTTAAAAAAGTCCTTTTCACATAGTTATAAAGGTCGAAAAACGCCCTTTGAAGACTAAACAAAATTCAAACATATTTTTTTCTTTATTATACAACAGAGGATCGAATTAACAGATCACTCTAAAAATTGAATAAAATAAATGGTACACACGCAAAAATAAAAACTTAGAAGAAGTTGACGTTTGATATCACCTTAAAAAATGTACTTTATAAACTTTAAATGTTACATTTCTATGTTTATAGCTTTAAGCTTAAAAAGGCTTTAATGATCACGTCATTGGCGAATTTCTTATTATTACTTTGACAATATGTTAAAAAAAAATGCGCATTTATTAATGAAAAAGTAATTTTGGGGTAGTGTGAACGGAAATTAATATTTTTTCTCATGGTGCTTAAAATATCATTTTTCATCCGAAAAGTTGAGCTAAAATTTAATTTGCTCATTTTAATGAATTGACACCCCCCTTCCCCCTATTTATAAACCCCTCGCTTGCTCTTTTATCTTTCTATAATATATCATTCAGTATACGTATACCCCATATTATATAAAGGAGTATCGATCAACTTTTTGTTGACGTCACGATGGTGGAATCTTGTTCATTTATTTAATTATATAATAAAAAAAAGAGTCATCCCGAATCCTTCTGGTATAGAGAATTCCCTGGCACCTCGGTACACTTTATAGGCGGTAATAGTGAAAAGAGGGACTATCGACGCCATTGTGATGATAACAGCAAGCATATATATTAGCAAGAGCGTAGGGCGTAGTTCCAAGTCAAAAAAAAAAAAAAAAAAGAAAAAAAATTTTAACGTTAGCTCCAACTTAATAAATAAGTGATAAAATATAAAATTCTCATACACTTTTAAACAGTTGTCAACTTCTAATAAACATTATCAATGACTCTAGTTCACTTTTCTTTTTTCAGTCTATATAAATCAAAAAATATGTTTAAGATTTCAAAACGTAAGTAAAATTTACCAAATTTCCAGAGAGAAGTAACTTACATTTGAGGTCCTGCCCTGGGAGCTATGATAAAAAACCAGCTCAATTTTTGGCACAGTGATACTCCTATTTATGTAGAACATGTTCCCAAAGTTTTATATTAATAAAAATTGGCAAAATTTTTGTGTTACTGTTGTATAAAATCCTATTCATTTTTACTGCGATACTAGTCCCTTGCATTTCTAAACAAGTCGTGCTGGTGTTAAACAGTCTCTCTTTTTATGACATTTTATTTTTAATTAATTGAACACCTTAATACTATATAATAATATTTATAGATTATGTTTACAATATTAATTCATAATTAATGACCAGAATAGATTAATGTTCAAAATGATGTAAGATTTTGAGCATCAAAATAACAAACAGAAATACTTAATGAAAGTTGTTAACAAACAAATTTTTATTCTACTTTAATATACTTGTTTCTTTTTTTCTTGATATGTTCATTATTGTTGAATCTACATTTAAAGAAATTAAACAAATAAAATGGAAAATGTGACTAATTTAATTTGATATAAATCTAACATATGAGAGGCTAAGTAGTTTACATATATATTAACCGATTACTTTGGAATAGAGTATGAAATTACAGAACCAAATATTTATATAATTAATTTATTACTATCAGTTAGAGTGTTTGTTTAATGTTCATCAACAATGTTTCTAATTAAATATTCAGAGGTATAACATGTTTAAAATAAAAATACTTGTAAAAAGAATGAATATTATTTTATTTTACAATTTATTAATATTTTATATTTGAATACCTAATATATTTAAGAAGATAATTAAATTGACAATATATTCTGTAATCACTGCTAATTTAGGTAAAAATATATTGAGTTCAAAAGGTTCTTCTCAATTTTTGACATACTACTTTTGTAATGATGTGGACAAAGTATTTAATTTGGAATTTGAAGTACTGAATTAAAAACCGAATTCAGGAGATGAATTTAAAATTGTATACAAGTCCCATAATTGACTCCAATTCTGATATTCTCAATTTTACTACTTATTTAACCAAAATGCTTGTCTACTGGAATATTCTACTTCATTTTGAGAATCATCCAAATAATTTTAAATAGGAAAAGTGATTCACCCTTGCTTCTCCATTGCCAAGTCAATGGAGCCTCAAAGTAAATATGTTTTATTGAAGATCCAGTAAGCTTTTGAGGATAAGGATATATTTATTCCAATAGAAGAAACTACAGACTCGGCGGTAATCCCTGACTGCATTCGCAGTTAATCCTTTAGATGGTATTTTTTTGGGTCGTCCGTTTTGGATTATATTAATTTGGAAAGTATACAAAGATAAGCAACGTTCTTTCCTCCGATTTCAAAACGAAAGAGTGAAGGTTTTCATACCAATGGAGCAGGGTATTCCATGGAAGCAACCGAAAACCTTAAATAACATTTTGCAGTTATGTTGTATTTCACTTGTCTAGCTCAGGGTCTGAATAGAATAGCAACGCTTTGTCCTGATAACTTTTAAAATATAAACACTATCATTATTCAGGTGATTTCAAACAATTGACTATTCTGCCAACCACTTTCATTCAGTCAAAGAGTTTATTAATGTTATCGATGAAAACAATGTTGGAATCTAAAAAGAAAAAGATGTTTTGAACTAGGATCTAGTTTTGTAAGAAATAATGTTTTTTCAATAAAATTTGAATCCAATCCAGTTAACCATTTAAGCATTGTTAGAAAAATTGCCACAACTCCCAAGTTTAACTATCGTTGAAAATCTCTGCCAAGATATTACCCTTGAACCTTTCAAAACAAAATGTCAGTAGGGGATAGAGAAAAACAACGAATACTTCATATTAAGAGAATGGGCATCTGAATCCATCAATCTAAAAAAAACCTTCTATCATCAACTTTGATTCGAAAAGGGTTTTCAGTGGGATTGTTCGCATAAATGTACCAAAAAGTCCCATCTGACGGAGGTTCACGTCAAAAGTAATAATCAAACAAAACATTGAGATTTACTATGGAGATATCTGATTGACACCATAAGTTCTAAATGTAGTAACATTAATAAATAATTAGAAATATTAACTTTAATTTTAAATATTAGATACATATTACGTCTGTCAACGTGTATAATGACCAAACCTTAATCCATCATCGTGGACAACGGTTCCAATAGCCATATTCAAATACCTAAAAATGTATGAAATTAGAAACATTAATATTAATACTTGTATGATTTATTAGATCATTCAACTATTTTTATAGTAAATCTCCAATGTTTAATAATTCAATGCTCCATTTCATTATCATAATATCTTTGAAGCTACTATCCTGCAAAAGGTACCTTTCATCTATGTCTGACATCACAATAAAAACTCTCTCAGAATCATATTTAATAATTGGGGTGCTTTTCTATTTAAAAAATTCGCTAGCAGGATTGATGGTTTCAGGCCTTTAGCCCTTGAAATCGGAGCTTAGATCGTTACTTTTTATAGCAACAATTGTAATCGTTTTATTGTTAGCTTTTGTAACATCTTCCAAATTAATGAAATAAAGACAACCCAAAAAATAATCATATAAAGTACCAACCAATGTCATTGTCATGGATCGAGTGTCTGTAGTTTCGTTCAATGCAAGAATTATACACTTCCCCTTAAGTTCTTTCTTTATCTTGGATAGCACTGGATTAGTGCAAATTTCCATAAACTTTACAGAACTTGGATGATTCATGTTATGGAAGTGGAATATTGAAGGAGATAAGGATCTTGATCAGTAATACAATGGGAATGTTCAGAATTGGAATTATTTATGCGACTTGTATACAGTACCAGTTCTCTTTCGTTAATTTGAGTTTAACTATGCTGTTCTACTTGGAACATCTTCGGACTATAGTTCCATTGTTACAAAGACGGCATGCTAAAAACCTCCATACATGTCTGGATGTATATTATACAGTGCACTTGGTGACTCGTATTCAAACAAACTTAGCTTTATTAATAAAAATAATGTTTATTAAAAGTGTGGAGAACATACTTTTTAAAACAATTAAAAGAAATAAAAAAATAAGAATATTAAAATTCTTAGTAAGAGTCTTATTTTATGGCGTTGACTATAAAATACTTTGAATTAATAATGTTTGAAAATCTACTTACTATAGCAGAAAAATCCATTCTACCTTCCATTAGTGAACATCTTTTTTGACGCTATTAAGGAATAGGATAAAACGTTAGCCAAAATACTAAGCAAGTTTTATTATATGATTCAATGTTGAGATAGACTATAAAATACACTATTTAAATTTGTAATATTTTCCAATCTATTTCATCCCTTTTTTCAAACGTGAATATCAATCAAAATAAAAAACAAATAAAAAACTTGAGCTCTCAAGTTGAGAAAATGACACATGAACGTGACCAAACAATTACCTTTAGCACACTCAAAGCAGTTGGGCGTTTCCAGGACCACCCTCTACACCGTCAACAAGTCCAGAACGTTGGAGAGGGAGAAGGGCTCTATCAAAAAGGTCAAACTGGAGCCCAGAAGAGTTAATGAAAACATTCTAGGTTAATCCACTTAAGTCCAGGAGGACCCATGCAAGATATCTTGGGGTTTTGTACCAGACTGTTCATAGAGCTATCAAAAAATTGAGGGGAAAGATGTGCAGGAGGAGGAACCACTTTTGACACACGCAATGAAAGAAACCCCTGTGCTCCTATACCATACTTTTTTGAATAAGTTTTGAATTAGTCTTTTAAGACCTTTTGAACTCTTTTTTGACACTTTTGGCCCTCTACAGCCCTGAAGGCTACCCATTTTGATTGCAAATCGAGGGTAAGGCCTGCATTGTCTGTAATCCTAATACTTATGCCTTGAATGCTACTGGCATCCAGCACTAGGTCATAATGACAGAGTACTTCATCCACAGCGGGTGCCAGGACAACCGCTGCCGCCTAGAAGACATCATTGCCACTAAGGAGGCTACATTAATGAATAAGAAAGCTCAGGTGCACATCTATGTATAGTATTAATTTTCTTGAAATTATAGTTTTAATTAATAAATTATATCTGATTGAAGTTTAACATTCAAAGTGTTCAGATTTTAATGGACTATTCTTGAAGGATGTTTCAGGATCAAGCTAAAAAGTTTCGGGAATTTATACATTTTTATATACATAGATTTGAAGCAATTTTATAAAGTTAGGGGTACATAAAATCCCATGTCACTAACAAAAGGTTAAAGTAAGAAGAGTTTTACGGTGGTTTTGAGTAAATGACAAACCCTTGATATGTAAAGGAAAACTAAGAGGAAGAAGGGTGGAGAAAAAATGTTTTCCGAGTAGGAGAAAGAAAGGGAAAGAGAGAGAGAGAGAGCGACGTAAGTCAACTCCGAGGAAGGAAAAAGAACTATATACTTTTCATTAAGCAAATGTCTGCATGGATGGTTAGTTCTTTTACATCCCAAAGTAACAGGATATCAAGATATATTTATACATAGACAAACAGTGTGTGCAGTGTTGTGTATAAAAGTAAATATTGATAAAGGAAGAGCCCTTAGATACAAATCCCTTGTACATTACAATGGCATCAAGCAATGACTCATTCGTCGCGTATTTAAATGAAAGTCTCTCCCTCTGCTTAGAAAACGGAAATAAAAGCCGTCCTTGTGATGTTAGTGATAAGAATACAACAGAAGTCACATGCAAGGATCAGGAGTACTACTCCTTCAGCTATGCTCTTGTAGGCACTCTCTTTCAAAGTATCATTTTCATTGTTGGAGTTGCTGGAAACGGTTTAGTCTGTGCCGTTGTCAAGAAAACAAAGTCCATGCACTCCACTACGAATTGCTATCTTGTGAGTCTAGCCATTGCTGATACCATTACATTGGTCTCAAGTGTGCCACAAGAGATTCTAAGCTATCATATCCTTGGAGATCAATGGGTTTGGGGCTCTCTAGGCTGTACTCTCATGATTTATCTTCAATATCTGGGCATTAATGCTTCTGCGTTGAGTCTCACGGCTTTTACCATTGAGAGATATCTTGCTATTTGCCATCCCATTCGCTCCAAACCCATTTGTACCATATCCAGGGCTAAAAAGATCATTTTATTTTGTTGGACTTTTGCTATGACTTACTGCTCCCCCTGGTTACTTCTTACGAAGACTCGAACTGGATGCGTTAAGGTAATATTAATATCAATTAATATAAAATCATACTTTTTCATTTGATAGTTAATGAAAAAAAAAAAATATATACATAAAGTATATTTGCACAATATATTGACACTATTAAGTTTTTTACTTAATTAATATAAATTGCCAAAGTTTTTGCTACACATATGTGAGATTTCAAGGGGAAAAAAAAAATCAGTTTGTCCTAACTTTTTTTAGTTTTAACTTTTATGTATGTATGGTATATAAATAAAATTTATTTTTATGAATCAAGTCTACTGATCCTTTCATAACTTCAGCATATTTTTGGAGTGAACGAAAAGTTATAAGTAGAACATAAACAACTTGTTCAATTGTTCTAAAATTATATCTTATTGCAATTTTCTTTTTATTTAGTTACCAAAAGTAATAAACGAGTCATAATTCTCTTTGAAAAAACTTTAAAGAGAAGATATCTTTATAAATAAATTATGAGTCTTTCAACTTTCTTATCTGAACTATCTTCATATAATTTATTTTGTGCCAGTTCTTACTAAATTCAGGCAAGTTAAGTCTTAGGATGGGTCCTATCAGTCCTTGGGACGAGCCATTAAGAATTTCAGTCTTTTTGAATGCCAAGTACTAACTGTTAAGAAATAATCCAAAGCCAATTCTGTTTTATATCATGAAAAATATTTTTTTAAATTTATACATCTTACGCCCCAACGTAAGAATTTAACCTTCCTTGGGGCCCACCAGTTCACCTGTACTACCGGTTGGCCGGGGTGTATTATAGAACATTAGAAGGGGTTCTTTATTTTTTGGTATGACGGCGGTAGAGTTTAAGCTGCCTTGGTGTCCGGCACTTCATCTGTACATTCCGGGATCCAGAGTGTATTAATGCATATTAGATGGGGTCCTTAATACTTAGAAATGCGGCGGTGGGGGAGTTTAAACTGCCTTGGGACCTATCATTTCACCATTCATATAATTTCAATTGGAATTTTTAATTTTTTGATCGTTCAATAGTTTGATTACTGGAATATTAATGACCATATTGTCTTGCATCAAGATGATGAAACTAACCACAACAATTTTGTCTCACAGTAATATTGTACACCATGGAATTTTTTTTAAGCAACCTGTACACCATAAGCATTTTACGGGAAACCGTGCATAAGAGTACTGCACCAGAGTTGGAAACATATTTTAAGTCTGAAATTTATGTATCTATTTAATATACTTTTTTTTTGTATGTACATATACAAACTATATTTTAGTGTTGTGTGAGTTCTTATTTAATTCGGTCGAGTCCAGTCTAATGGCCTATCCTATCGGACTATTAGTGATATAACGTATTAAAAAAGGAATAAATAAAGTTGATTAAAGTCATGAAGAACCAAATTTTATAAGTTTAAGGACTGATAAGAATGACTAAACTGGAGAGGAATGGTCCAAGTACCGACACAACACTACGTATAATGAAATATAATTTTAATAACCTTATATTATTGAAAATTCATACCATTCTAACATATTTGTTTTGATAAGTTCAAGAACATCAAGTTAAACAAACTAAAAATTACACCCAGCAAATTCCTTAAAGCTTGAAGTAATACTATGTATGTAAAAAAAGAAAAAAAATACAAAAAAATAAATAATGAATAACCCATTGACTTCTTGATATCTTGAATAAAGACTGCATTTATTTTTTTCCAGATGCGTATATTTTTACTTTTATGTCTACAATAATAAGCAAGAGTAAAATAAGGGTTGAATATATTTTTGTGCTTGACATTTCCAGCTTGTCAATGTACAAATTTCAGCAACGATGGGTCTTGTTAAGCCACAACGCTTAGTAGACACGGTGAGGATTTTAAATCCAGAACAAGTTTAGACCTCAATATCTTGGCATCTATGTTTACGAAACATTCAGCTGACACTAGAGAGCTCAAACTAATGTTAACAGATTCAGTGTCAATCTAGAATTTTAAATTACTGTGGGTTGTGCAAAATAAGGTAACTAGATTTATTTTGAAAAAAATAATGATTTTAAGTCCATCGCCTTAGGAGAAAAAGAAATGTGGTCTCCTAGCTAACCAGATCTCAGCCCCTTGACCTATGTACTATGTGTGGGGCGTCTTGGAGAGAGAGTACAAAAAACTTGTACATTCCTTTTTATGTAAGCAACAGCTAACATGGAAAAAGAGTTCCTCATGAAGGCATGTTACAAGTTCAGGGCCAGAGACCTTCATAAGGACCTGTTGAATTAATTTTGGGAAATACATAGTAATATACATTATCCATAAATTTTCCAGATTTAAAATCCCCACCTTGTATATCGACTTCAAAAAGAATTCTTCGGTCAGGTGGAGTTATTGTAATACTATAGTCTCAACTTATAATTATTCAGTGCAAATCCATCTTACCAATTTTAAGGAACACTTTATTTAAAAAAAAAAATAATAATAATCTTCCTCATATTTTTATTATTACAAACTTGAAGCTCAACAATTAAAATTGTAAACAAACACCTATTATTTAACATGAGTACTATTAAATGTGTTTTTTTCGAAAGAATTAATAAGAAAAGATCTATTTTAATAAAAATTATGCACTAAAGATTGTAACTGTTTACGTTTTTTTGTACACAAGTACAACTATATTCAAATTGATTGTATCTCAAATTATCCATGTATAATGAGAAGGTAAACTTGCACTTAAAGCATAGCAAAAAACAAAAGGAAATCACATTCTTATAAAAATCTATTTTATAACTATCAATAATATGGATATAAATAAGGGCCAATGACCTTCTATTGTATACATATAAGATGCTCTGAGCTTTTGTGGTAATGAATTGTATTTCATTTTAATTATGGTATATATAAAAATATGTAAAATCTTTAATAATATCTTAAAATTCAAATAAAGAAGACACCTTAAGTGATCCCCATCTACTTGCTATAAAGCACCTCAGTCTAAAATACAACACTTTTTAAATGGCACACCTTTGTTCTATTTTGATATATAGCTCTAATTAATTATTGTAAACAATTGTCTATAGAAATTGTAAACAAAAAAATAAGTAAAGTCAGCCGAGAAATACGAGTATCATATCTAAAAACATGGGGCAACACAAAGCAGCAATTTTGGAGTTATCAATGCTTGAAAAATCACCATCAGAGATATCTAAAGTAATGGGCTGTAACCCCTCAACTGTGTACAAGTTGACCCCCTGAGGCTCACTAAAAGTTTTTACAAAGTCCAGATCAAAGCCAAAGAGCACAAAAAAATTGTCTGAGGAAGTTAAAGGCACCATTGGGGGCAGAAGAGGCCAGGTAACTGTCAATGACCTTGCTCTTGAATTTGATAGCAGTCAGACCACCATGTCTTAGTTCGTTAAGCAAAACTTAAAGCTTAATGCCAACAAGATAACTCCTCGTCAAAATTTGAAGCCTTTGGATTGAGTAAGGCGCGTCATCCGGTGCGAAATCTTCCTCCACAAGGTAGAAAATCAGACTCTTGGCTTCCCCATACCCCTGATTGTTTCTCGTGGACTTTGGTATTTTTGGGCACATCAAGGGGAAGCTTTTGGAGATCAATACACAACAAAGGGACAACTGAAGTCTGCCATCCTCTCTACTTGACCCAATCTGTAGCCGAGCATTGTAAAGAACTGATGTGCAAAGTTCCACACCGGGCTGGAACTGGTCATTAAGGACAAAAGTGGCTAAATTAATTGAGATTGTAAAGTAGGTGTTTTTTTAATTTATGAATTAAATTTTTCTAATTTGATGAAATTTTTTTGAAATACACCAAATCTGACTATTTTCAAAAAGTATTAAAAAGTATTGTATTTTAAATGGAGGAGCCTGTATGCTCACAATCAAATAAACAATGCTTTCCCGTTTTTTTAATGTAAGTGTATAATGTTTATACAATAAGAATTATTTATGAGTCCAATGGGAGAAAAAAGGAAAAAAAAAAAAAAATACGTCGATAAACTTTCATGTAACTAGAAATTCATGAATAATCGTAAGAACTCATTTTCTCAAATTTGTATTTATAATCTTGACATACATATTGTAAGAGATTACTTCAAATATCAAGAAAAAGTGAATGTCAAACATATGTGATTTATAGAAGTTATAAGTGAATTTTTAATAATCCTTTCAATTGTATATGAGCAAATACCCAGTGCTACACTCAAGGTAGCAACATCTTATTTTAAGACATCTCATTACATTGATTTAATTACTTAATTTTTCAATTGATTTTAATTAAAGTATTTAACAAATTTGAATTTACACAAAACAGAATCCACCTGAGTTTGTAAATTTAGACATAGTTTTATTTCTATTTAATAAGGGAGAGTAAACTGTTATATTTTTCGAGATTTAATTACGGAGATACTTATGCCTACACCTTCATAAATCTACAGTCATACTCTGATCATTTTAAACAAATCCCTCACCTCCTTTAGTATTTGGCAAACTTTTTTATTTATTAAATATATATTTTCTACAATTAGCATATAAACAGTACAACAATAAAATAGCTGAACTTAAAACAAAGCAGAAACATAATGTGTAAAATAAAATAAAAACGTTATAAAAAAGTTTCTGGTAAAATCATTAATAAAAAGATAAATGTGTAAGATTAAAAAAAAATCCCATTACCATCATTTCATTCTTGATAAGGGGGACGATATTAGTGGGAAGGGAGACATTGTAGCATCTCGCCGAATATTTTGATATCTAGACCTTTGAAATGATTGTCTCTATCTCCATTCTGTTGAGATAGTTGGCTCCCATCTCTTATGGAGTGAAAATCTCCGCAGTTTTCTGCAATGTTCGCATTCACCGCAGGAATTAGAGGGGTGACAAAGGAACACGAGAATAATATGTGCTCTGAGGTTTCTACAGCCTCCTCACAGATGGAGCATAAAACAGAATCCGATTTATTTGTGAAAATGGAAGAAGTGGGAACCCTATATTGCATAGATTTTTCATCTATTGTGGTAAAAGTATTCTTGTGAATCACCTCCGAGCCAAACTGATTAAGTTGAGCTCCGAATCTCAAATATCTTCTCTGAACTATTTTAGAAGTAGAGTTTTTAATTTTTCTTGTTATCAATTTTTCCCTAACCAGGCTTGAGGGTACTCCACTCAGAGCAATAAAAGACGAAGTTCTTGATAGATGTAGAGTGATGTAGCTCCCCGACTGAAGTAATGTTGAACTCCTGAAAAAGTTCTTCACCCGAGCGGAAACTCGGGTAATATGAAGGGGTTCATTTAGTCCAATTAAGGGAAGAAATAATACATGTCCCAAATATTGATTCCCACGATCTTGGCAATTAAAATCTGCTCTTTTGGAGACTTTAACAAATATCTTGTTGCGAAATACTTCGCCCTTGTACCTAGTGAATCTGTTCCCAAGCTTCATAGGCCAGGCGTCTTGACTCCCAATGTATCTCATAAGCCAGCTCTGATTTAAGGATTTCTACATATATTTGATGTCTATCGATCCAAGTCCCTGTACTTTTTTGACTAAACCATTCTATTTTCTGAAATATACCTCCTTATGAAGCCCCATACAAAATATTTTTTCATTGAAACTATTTTATCTATTTGATGTTATACATCTTAAGATATGTATTGCATGTGCAAAAATATGTTTGTCCCATATTTTAAGGCTCTCAAGGACCATACTATCAAGGACTTGTATACTCATATCCCACCTTTGAGGATGGGAATAACTCTTTTATAGTTTTTTTCCAAGGTGTGAGTCTGACTCAATTGGGATATGTTCACCCCTAAAAGGTTTAATGCTTTAACATACTTGAAAAATTTTCTTTTATTCTTTTTACAAATGTGTACATACTTAAAAAATGTTTAGTCTGTGTGTGAATTAATAAAAAAACTTGTTGAAAGAAGATAAAGATAGAAATGACTTTTTGAGGATATCTTTGATGTGGCTGACAATTCCTGATTTTTCGATGTTGACATTGATGCCAGACTTTATATTAAACATTTTCAGTACCCATCCAACTTCACCTCGAGCTTCATTAATTTCTTTTGTGGTACCGGTAGTAAATACACATACATCCTCTGCATAGAGTAACACTTTTACGGATTTAAACTTTAATCTTCGTATTCGAGTTAATACTATTACAAAGACGGTTAATTGCTATCAAAAATAGTGAAGGAGCTGGTGGATCCCTTTTTTTACAGCCCTTCTCTACAGAAAATATAACACCAATATAAGGCTTTTTGAAAGTCGATTAGTGTTGTTGCAAAGCTCTTTTTCATTTTTGGGCTCTTTCCATAGAATCTTGCAATAACCTTCCAAGTCCGGACGGTTTTTTTAACCATAAAGTGCATGAACAAAACTTGCACCAATGTATAGTACTATGTCAGAACATCATAAAAAACCAAGACAGAAAAAAATATTAGGTCGGAAACTTGAGGGTAGATCCCCCACAAAGTACTCCAAAATCCCTTAAAATTTACATGTTTTGCACTCCATAAGGTACATGGGCAAAACTTGCGTTTGAGTATAGAACTAATTCAGGACATCATAAAAACCAAGAATGACAAAAAATTTCCGTTGGAAAAGGGATTTCAAAGTCGCACCACAAAACACGACACGTTGAGTTTCCAATATGACTTTTTGGTTAGCCTTGGATTCGAGAATGAGGCAAATACAGGTTTATGCTCTGAAATCTGGGATAGCCAAGTTTGCAGCTATAAAAGGAGTGAACCAATAGTCAGAGATGTACGGACGTGGTCTGGCGACTTTATATTTTTCTTGCAGACATAGTAGTTTCTATTTAAGTCGTTTTTAGAGAATATTTGTGGATATCAAAAATTAAAAGGTATTTTCTGGCTTTTTTCTTTGCTTGTTTCAAGTTTGCTGCTACATTATAATGATTCCGAACAATTGGACACTCGGGAGATCTTAATCACTTGCTATTAATCACTTTTAAAGGACAGACAACCTCATTTGAGGGATTTGCATCCTCCTCTCGAAGTGCATTGGACGTTGGGGGAACTATTTAAAAGTTCATCATTAAACTTGTTGACAGTCTTTCAAAAGTGTTAATCCTTTAAAATCTTTCATGAACAATAAACAGTGAGCGAATTAAAAAAAGTGAACGATACGCGATGATCGACCAAAAATACACTTTTACAACGTTCATCGCTTATTTAAAACTAGCAGTAGTACCCAATATTACCCCGGGTTATTAACACTGACGAATATACAAATTGTGCCCTAATAATATATAAAATAACATGCCAAAAATTCATTGGCGTATCTTTTATAATTTACTTCCCACTTTAAAAAAAAATAGATAAGAGTTGAAGTAAACACTTGCAATATTTCATTCATTTTATTAAGTGCTCCTTGAATATTATACTCCCTCTGTTTTCTGTATAGTGTATTGGAGTATGAATTATGCACCTAGTGACGTATTTTCATACATTCATAAATATTATTTAATTTACTTAGTGGATCTTTAGTAGAATCAATGTTATTTTTAAAGATATTTTCAGAATATTACCAATTTTTTTTTTGCAAAATTGTTTTATTCAAAGCAGTCAAATCATATCAACTCCCTGAATAATCAATTTTGCTTTTATCATGGTTGCATGATGAAATAACCTAATTTCATTAAGGGAACATATTTTTAGATTTAAAGAGGCAAGTCCTGCCTGGAGGGTAACTTAATTTTATTAATTAGGAGGATAAATTATCTTAGAACCCTATTTTTTCCATATCTTCTATAATCTAATTGTTATTTAATATATTCATGAGTACTTCGATTTTCTTCTCTCTCTCTCAATATATACTCACGTACATATATGAGTATTCATTACTAGATTTGGGATGTTTGGGAGTACTTTTATTTGTCTCAATATTTGTGGAATTTTAGTATATTGTAAGGTCCTAGACCTGTTCAGTAAGGACGCAGTTGAATAAAGAAAGGGGAAACTTAATTTAAAAATAAAGGGAATTAATTATATCAATCTTAACTTTTTGCTAAAATTTAAGTATATTTTATAAGATGAAATAAATTAGCTACACTCTCTCGTTCATTACAAAATTATTTCAACAATCCATAATCTCCAAAGTTTAGGTCGGTTTATGTTGTAAGAGAGAAAAGGGGGTGTGCCCATCAAAAGGGGATGCCGGGACCGATTTGGCATAAAAACCAATGTTAGACAACCCTTGTTTTAAAATATATTGGAAATTTGTCGATTAATTATGATTGCGTTTTATTTTTCGGAAAATGTTTAATACAAGACGAAAAGTCTTTTAAAAAATACACGATAAACGGTTCAAATTAAACAATTAACCTTTAGTTTTTACTGTTGAAACATTCACTTCGTTCTATCGATGGAGTATTTTAGATTTCTTTTAGCATCAAATAAGCTCATTTCCAAAATAAAGAGCCTCTAGTCCTTTCGAAATGGACTCATGATCGTGAGTTTATGACTCCTTTGTCATTTTAAATAGTATTCTTTAATTTTTCTTTTTCTTCAGATCTATAACTTAGCTGACTAGACTATAAAGACTAAAGATAAATTACGAACACATAACATAAAAACGCAAAATTGCCAGCGAGGAAAATGTTCATGGGATTACATGTCACGGATTAAACGAATTCACTGTTAATAAAACTAAACAAATTTGCAGAAAAAAATGAATAGTTAAAGTGAACTAAACGATTAAAAAAGGTTAACGACGGCAAGATTGGCATTTGGGAATATAATAAGTTCAAAGCCAACCAAAGGGAATATAATTCCCTACATAGTCCCATTCTCGAAAGCCCACATACCTATTTAAAACCATTAATATTAAAAAAAAAAAAAATACAAAGAAAAATGAATTCTCTTGACAGTGTCAATAAATATATTATATCATTATTGGTTAAAGCAAAAATAACTAGTGTCCTTTTTCTTATTTGGCAACATTATTCCAATTCTTTAGCCTAGCAATGGTAATAAAGGTGAATAGTTCCCTGCCAAAAATTGAAGTATTACATACTTAATAGGGAATTAGAGCAGAGTTATGATAAATCATTGCAATTTTTCATCTACTGCTCATCGTTGCCATAATTAGCTTATACTTTTACAATAAAAAAGGAAGACACATTTCAACAGAATGGGATACTGAAATGAGTTAATGAAAAAAAAAAAAAAGATGAAGATTTTATTTCGGAAGAAAACAAACTATGAATCTCGAAAATTCATAATATATTCTCTTAGAATTTTTGTAAAGTATGAGATGTTCATTGAATCATCTTTTAATTGCCTGTTCATAAAATAAAGAAAAGAAAATCAATGGTGAATCAGCTTACTTTATTATTATAATTGCCCATTATTATTTTGGACTGGTGTATATATTTTTTATTCGACTTTAATTTGTATAAAACGTCAGGGTAAAAAATAAAATTAGACACATTAAAATAATGATATTCTAATTTTTTACATGCTTGTTGAGGGCGATACTAAGAAATGGACTGGTTGATTATTATATATAAGTAGAGATGGGTCAGGTCTTGGACCTGGATCCAAAGTACACAAACACAGTATAGGTAAACTTGTATTATCCAAAAAAATTCAAGACACGAACTGGATTCGGGTACTCGAACTTTTAAGGATCATAAAAAAGATTTGAAGAATTTTCCGGGTCCTAAAAACGCTTAATACTTAGTTTTAGTTATAAAAATAGGATGTTATCTATCCTGAACGTAGCACCTCTATTTTTCCAGCTTAGCACATGAAACCATTTCTATAGTGATGTAAATCATTTGTTTTTTTTTAGTTGATCCACTTTTTTGGGATTGGTAATATAAAGAATGGATTTTTTCATTGTTAATCAGCTATCTTTATTATTTTACTCTTGAGGAGTGAACTTCTTTTCCGTCTGCATTCAATTATATTCAAAACCGGATTTAACATTCATGTTTGTTCATAAAAGATATAAAGGAACCGGATGGTATATTTAAAGATAAATATTCCAGCACTCACACTTGAAAGACTTCAAACCCTGACGAGGAATTATCTTGTAGGTGTATAAGCTTAAGAATTGCTTCACCAAGCAGTGTATGGTGGTCTGGTTGCTATCAAATTCACAAGTAAGTCCAACCACAGTCGCCTGGCCTCTTTTGCCTTCAATGGTACATTCAACTGCCTCAACCCAATTCTTTCAGCCTCTTTGGCCTTAATTTGAAACTTGTAGAAGATTTTGGTACCTCTTGTGGTCACCTGGTACACAATAGATTGGTTACATCTCAGCACATTAGGGAGCTCAATTTGTGATTTTCTCTCGCAGATAGCTCCAGAATTTCAGCTCTGCGTTGTTTTATATTTTTGGTTATGACACTTTTATTTCTCGGTTGACTTTCTTATTATTTTGTTTTTACAAATTCTTTAGACAATTGCTTGTTAAACAACATCCACATATAACAAATACCACAAAGGTATTACATTTAAAAAAGTTTTGCATTTTGAACGGAGGGCCTGTACAATTTTCATTGAAAATTAGATAAATGTTTGTTATTTATTTTTTCGTAGAGTCCAATTAGGCATACAAAGATGTCATTGCAATTGATTGTATTTTCCTAAAAATCTCTAAGATTGATGATTATTATTTTTTAAATTAACACACAAAAAAAGGCAGAAAAAACTAATGAATTTTATAATAGATGCAGTAACAAGAAATCCATGATTTTCCAATGGATTACTCTAGTAATATGTACCTCCCGCTGTATAAGTGTGATCGATTTACACTTGATAATGTTAGAAAGAAAAGTTTTCCTTCTAAAAACTTATAATACATTTTACTGATTGTCATACTCAAGTTTGTGAGAGTTGTCGTTCAAGATGCACACCAACAAAAAGAATATACGCCATATTTTAACTTTTTTCTTCGAACAAGTGATTTTGGTCTTGATATTCTAATAGTCAATCAAGTGGAACTTTGCTTTGGTGGATTTTTTTCTAGTAACTTTGATATTAAATATACAAACACGCTCTGGAAGGAAAAATGTCGAAAATGTGGATAAAATAATAGACTATCAAGTAATTATTTGATTACTTAGAAGATAAAGATAAGGGGAAAAAAATAATTGATTTCTGTTTACAACACGTATTATTTACTTATTACGATGTGTCGGAAGAAATAGAAAATGGGATTGCATAAAATTTATTAATTGTAACATATAAATTCTTTCCAAATTGAATATACACAGCTGTCAATAACACAAGTATACAAATTTATGTCCATATAATATTTTTTTTTAGAAAAATCCATTGCATCTGTACATTAGGACGTCTTGTGTTTTTTTTAAAACTTTTTATCACCTTCGATCATGGCTAGTACAGAAAAACTGTTAAATGGTATAAAAATTACGTATGCAAAATTGCATTGTTCTACGAGGTCATCCTTAGATTGCACATCTCCATCAAATGATTAAAAAATATAAAAAAGCTTTACTTAGTAAATATAGATACTAATAAGAGATTTTTCGTCAATTTCATTTAAATAAATTTGATAGACATTCTTTAAACCTAAATACAGTGTTTAAAAGTTTTTTTATCATTCTCATTTAGAACAAAAAAGATAAAAAAAAACTAAAGAAAATTTGTTAATAGCGTGCATTACTATTTTTACATTTTTAGAAGAAAAGATTAATTCATTTTGTTTTATTCTCTCTTTTTGCTCCCAAAGGTAGCTATAGAAAAAAACGTTATAAATATTTTTTATAGGTTAGAATAATGTCTATCATAATTCAATACTGAAAATTATAATTAATGCTGTACTTTAATCTTTATTCGCGAAATATAGAACTTTCGTGTACTTTCAAACTTTGAACTAGATTTACTACCTAAAGATGACATCGTAGGAAAAGGAAGTTTTATATAGGTAATTTTCTAACCCATTGACAACTTTTTCGAACTAGCCGTAATGGAATTTTGAAAAAAAGTTGAAAACAAACCACCCTAATATATATCGTACATAAAAGTTTGGATTACACTGCTTTCTTCCGTTTTGGCATGGAAGTGCTTGATAAATCTATTTATTGAATAATATAAAATTAATTGTATTCACGATAATATATTGTATATTTATTCATGTCAATATTTTGTAAAGCTATTAATATAATTGGTATACAATATATAAATTTATTTACCCACACCATTTAATCTCGTGCAAATTGGTTTACTTATTTTATAGAAAAAAAAAGTCAAAGTAAATATCAATTGGTTAAATACCCCTTAAAGTATTTTATACGGAATATTGCATCGTAAGAGAACAACTCGCGGAATATAAACAAGGCAGAATTTCAGCAAGATTTGAATTTCTTTGAATAAAAATAAACATTTTTTTTAACTTATTATACAGTTTGTTAGTATAAGAAGGTGAATTCATATGATATTAAATAATTGATATATAGGCTTTATAAATAGCCATAACCAATATTCAAAATATTAAATATTTCCACGCTGGTTAATATTTCATTCATGAATTATGGCATGTTCATACGGAGATAACTAATTTTATAGGATAACTAATGTTTGTTTTTCGCAAAAATTTAATTCTTACAAATCACTCAAAATAAAGATAGAATAAAAACTTTCAAAAGTCTGATTTCATTAATTCAATTACTGAGTATTCCAAAATTTAAAAGATAACTTGTTCTAGAAAAAGTTTTAAAATATAAATTGCTGAATAAATAGAAAATCCATAGTTACCTATTTATATGTATTTGCCGTCAATATTTGCAAATAATGCAAATGAATCATAACAATATTAGATTTGAGCATGAACAAGATATAATTTGTGATTATCATAGTTAAAGCATTATAATTTCATTTTTGATAAAAACTTCTATAAAACATTTATTAATTTTAGCGAATTTTGGGTACTAAAAATTTACTTGAGGTTGAATTTGATATATAGAATATCAGCTTATGTTACTTTTTTTTCAATTGAAAAAATACAGGAAGTAGATTAAGCAAAAGAACGACTTAAAAGGAAACGAATTAGTCAAATTAACAAAACTTGATTAAAAATTGCGAATAATTCTATGAATATACAATTTTATGAGAGTAAAAAGTTACATTTGTTCTTAAGGATGTTTCAGGAGCATACTAAACTTATATATATATAATAAATATTTTTATCAGGTTTGAATACATTTTATAAAATTTGGATACCAAAAATACAAGTTCACTGATGAAGCATAAATGACTAAGGAAAAATATTTGAGGGAAGAAATTCAAGAATCAATCTTACAAATTTATAGAGTTTATGTATAAAAAAATTGTGATTCCATTGAGAATGAAAATGGGAGAATAACACTTTTTATGAAAATAACATCTTGTATAATTCTTGAAGTGTACGTATGTTGGAAATGTTTAGATAATTTAATGTGAAGTAATTGATAAAAATGAAAAATATCAATATCAATACAGTTTCTTAAGTATACAAAATGAAAACAATGTTTTTTTTGAATAAAATAGTCTCTGGATTGGTATGGAAGCAAAACAAGAAGTTTGAAATAAGTTTTTTATTATATTAAAACCAATGAAAAAGTGTTTTTTTTTATATTAGACAGTTAATTTTTGTTCTTTTTATTACAAATTTAGTGTATGGATGGCATTCAACAAGTTCTTAAAAAAATGATACTTGAATATTCACGAGAAAAATGTTCTCAAATTTAATATAATTAACTCTAATATATGCCAAATTGTAATAAGTTATTAATATTTCATAAAAAGGAGTATTAACCCAATGTAAATATGTTTCAAACCCAATGTAGCTGATAAATCTTTACTACAGATTTAGTTATATGATCGACTTATTTATATATAATTACGAATATTTATTCTCACAATTTTGTATGACTTCTTTATTAAAGACTCCATCCGAAAGGGAAACTGAAAATGTAAACATTAATTAAAAGGAAATTTTTTATATTGTACAAAATCTTGTCAACATTTAATACCTTGCTTGGTTACGGTTACTGGTCATTATATATAATACCTAGGTGTTAAATGAAATACCTCGGAAAAGTATTAAAAATTTCACTTATTATATATATAGTTTGCCTGACACCATCAGGTATGATATACATTACCTAGGTATTTTATATAATGCCTAATTATAAATATTGCCATAGCATATATGTACATTATATATAAGGGACTAATTACAAAAATAAACAGAAACAGTACTCTTGTTATATGCACATAGGCAGGTCTAATATTTCATTAATACGACTACATTATTATTTGTTTTAGCAAAATATGTATATATGATTTACAGTATGGAGCACCCAGTGACACGTTTTCCTATATTCACGCATTCATCTAAACAAACATTGATTTATTAATATAGATGAACCAGAAAATAAGGTAATTTTGAACAGGTTAACATACAAAGGTAGAAGGGTTTCTTCTGATCCTTTCTGTTGTCTATGGATACTTACCATTAATTGATAATAAACCTGTCAAAACACATTAATATCAATAACATGGAGTAGGTACCATTAGATACATTTCTATATGTACATTTGTAAGGAGAAATACATCATTTTCACAATTAGAGCTCCTTCAAAAGACGTTGATTGATATATTTTTATGTGAATATACAGGCTGAGGATTTTAAATCTGGAACATTTTTACTGCTCAATATCTTGGCAAACCTGCATAAGTAACATTACAAAATCCTTGAGATGTCCTCTGAATATGAAAGTAATACCTCCGTCCCAAATACACACCCAGGGATGCAAATAAATCCATCTCTAATCATGCTACTGATCTCAAATTAATATTAATAAATCCGGTGTCATGCTGAAGAGCTTAAATTGATGTTAACGGATCTGGTGTCATGCTAGGACTTTTAATTAATGCAGTTTGTTTAAATCGGGTAATTGCATTAGGACTTATTAAAAAAAAAAAAACCTTTTTAAGACTTTTATATTTTGGCCAAATGAAATGTAGCCTCCCAGCTTGTTAGATCTGAACCCTTTGGACTACTATGTGTGGAGAGAGAGTCCAATGAACGTACACACAATACATTTGACTCCTTGCGGACTTCCATTCTCAAGGCAGTGGCCAACATAGAAAAGGAGTTCCTCAACAGGGCATGTGTCAGGTTCAGAGCCAGGTTGGAGGCTGTGGTTGAAGCTGAAAGTGGTTATTTGGAATGATTGACTTCACTATAGACTCCTTCCTGTAAGATAAAAAGATTTGTAAATTGCAGAATAAATCTTGAGGAATAAATGGTAATCTAAATTATCCTTAAATTTTCCAGATTTAAAATCCCCACCCTATTAATGAATAAGATAATCAGATTGGGATTATTTTAATTTTTGTCAAAAAGTGAAGATCTTATATTCCGAAAACGTTCTTTTTGATTTAAATATATGATCTAAAAAGTTGGAACTGTATACACACTAATATACACAAGAATGAAGATTTACCATTAGTTGAGAGAATAAATTGAAATATATGTGTATCTAGGTTTAAAAAAAAAAAAATAAGAAATTTTAGAGATATGGTTATATCTGATAAATTATATCTTCAAATTATTTCGTTTTGACTTTTGAAATATGAGGGGGTATGATCCGCCTGAGTTAAAATCACGAATAATAGTATCTAAATCCGTAAAGTAAAAGAGAACTACTTTTTTCGTATTCAAGTTAAGAATTTCCAATCGTAAAAATTATAACGTAAGAATATATTGGTTAGAAGGAATCTATTGGCCCAACTAGCCAAAATAGCTTCATCTATTGTTGGTATTTAGTGTAAGGACCTAATAAATGGAAATCTATATTTAAAAAAAAATGTTTGATTGTCTATCTGTATGAATGGATGAAAATGGTCACCGGGTGCACAGTGCACTGGTACTATCGTGGTTAAAGTAATATTTACTTTAAGCGCAAAAAAATGATTTGTAAAATTGTCCAAATATTTTCGAACCATCTTAAGAGTTATTAAACACAAACGAAAACTCAAAAATTTGGTAATTTATTGCTTTTTCCCAAATTTCATTATCTTTCTGCTCAAAGTAAAAATTAATGATAGTATAATAGAGTGAATAGATTTAAAGGAAATTTGACTGATATATTTATAAGGTCAATAGTCCAAGGATTACAAAATATTTTTGCTTGAATCTAAGTATTTCCAAAACTTCTTCAACTATTGCAATAAATATGTTTTGAATTAAAAAAAAATGCAACAACATAGAATCTCACAACTTTAGAAACATTCTGCGTTTTGGACCTTTCTACATATAAATAATAAAAATTACATTTTTTTTTCACATGATTAACAAATAATATGAAATAAACATACTAATTGTAGTTTTTTAAAGCATATGGAACTTGGAAAAAAAGTTGATGCAGAAGTTTAATATATTATATAAGGGGAAAACACTGTGCGCATAATTGGCCATAAGTTTTGTTTTTTGTTTTTGGAAAAACAGAAAATGTTAAGATTTACATACAATTTTTGACTATATCATTTTGAATAAGTTAGTGTATATTAGGGTTGGGACGGTACGCTAAACCCACTGAAGCTCGGTACGAACCGCAGTACACCCTTCACGGTACACGGTTCGGTAAATTATATTAGTAAATTTTTTTTTGTAATATACAACAAATATAGGTTTTCAAATTTTTTCAAAGCTTATGGTTTAATAATTTATTTTCTGTAGAAATAAATTATTACAATCAAGTATGCTTAACTTCTCTTAAACACGAAGGTTGTTATAAAATATACACGGGTTATATTGTACGATTATTTACCAATTTATATATTTGTTTGCAATATAAATATAATTATCCGATAATAAACAAGAGCAATTAGGAGTTACAATATTGCCAGCTGTCGAAAAAATTATTTTGCTTGATACAGATCTACTTGTAGTTGCGAGGGTTTCGTCAACCTGAAGGTATTTTATCATTTTGTAAGTTCTTATATTTTTTTGTATAGATAAATACAGATTTATGATTTCTTTTCTGAAAGGATGCTCATGGATTAAAATCTTAACTTACTATCTAAATGTGTAAAATATTTTTATTTAAGTGATTTTTGCATTAATTGTTCCTTGTCACTGTGTTTTTAAGGGCTCATTTTGTCTTTTTGGGGATCTTGAGGATATTATTCAGTTATCATTTCTGTCTAAATAGACAGTTTTCATATATTGCATCTTAAAGGTGAGAGAAGAAGTTTATTCTAGTAATCTTCTTTTAAAGCCAAGCTAAATCGGATCATAAAATGATAGACATCGATATTGAGCATAGTCGGACGAAGAAAAGGTTTAGAATACCCAGATGGGCAGTGGAGGATGAAAATTTTATCAAAATATTACAAACACGTTTTATTCATAATTTTAATAACTTTTTTAATCCAAAAAAAAAAGTTTGCTAGTTTATAAAAAAGAGGAAAACTTCAATGTTCCAAAAGGACCAAGATATACGTCGATGACGTCACATTAATGTTACAGGCTAATTCTGAAACACAATTAATTCATCGGATGGAGATTGTAATTGGCTACTTCAAAAAATATGAAAGGAGATCTGGTTTAAAAATCAACAATAAAAAAACCACGATTCTTGCTATTGGTAAATGGAATCCTGATAAAGATTTTCAAATTGTAGATTGCGCTGTTAGGAGTGCAATTGAAATTCTTGGAATCGGATGTGACAGAATCGGTGCCTCTTTTTCGAAATCTACGTTTCTAGATAAATATATTAATTCAGCAATCTCCTCTAGGGGAAAATTTGACCTTCAGAAGGGAATCGATCTGTATAATTTCTTAATAGTTCCTAATATAATTTACAAAGCAACAGCTATTCCCTGGTTGGCCGATAAAAAAAATCGGAATGAAATCTAGCTGTCTCAATCAATTGTTTCATAGATTTTATTTATCTCTAATCAAAAACCCAAATCTCTCATCGGAAGAGAATATATCAAAAAGTTTCAATTGATCTTACGCGACATCCAAACGTTGAGTGGCGATCCACTATCCCATTAAGTCCTTGTTACACTTGGCTTATGCTTGGAACAGATTTCATCAAAAGAAATTTTCTCCATCTTTAGCAGCAATTCAAAGGATTTTAAGGAAAGGACCACCGTCTTTTTTATCGTATTTGACCATTGACGTGGTGAAACAAAATTGTAATCAGTAGTTTTATTTTAAAACTCTTGTAGAACCCAAAAAATTGGAATTGTTGGCTTTATCAAATAATATTCTTTCGATTCACGATTTGGGCAACAACTCAATGTTATAAATTTTTACTGTGGTAAATATATTTACCCACTCATGAAAGCTGCAGAATTAAATATGATGCCCATTCCATGGCATTTGAGAATGTCGTTCAATCCAATATTAAGAAATATGTTCAAGAGATATGCAAGACCTTTTTAAAAGCTTTAAACCTACCGATATTATGGGGAAAGAGAGTGATGAGCTCAATTGCGATAATTTATCATGGAATTTTTTTTACCTGCAATTTCATATCTCCACTGCATTTCTATTATTTAACGCTCCTCGTAAAAATTTGGGTAAATTATTTAAAATTCATCCCTCCTCTACTATTATTCAGAGTCACATCCTCAAATGTCTCCAAAGTTCCAATAAAGACCCCTGAATTGGATTCTACTCTCTCTTACTGTAAAATTAGAATGTCTGGGATGTTAACTTAAGGCAAATCAGTCTTAAAGGAAGAACTGAGGGCTATTTTTATTTGGTATTTTGATTTATCAGGAATAGTACCAAGACACACTTAACATTCGATGAGGTTTGAGGATAAAAACTAAGCCTACTTTGTAAAGTATCTAGTTGACTCGGTTTTTTTATCATTTGAAAAAAAAAAAACTCGTCATTTGAGTCGATTAGACGTTAGTTGATAAATGTTCAAGTCGATAGAACAATACTATTTTAAAGTGGATATTAAGAAAAAAAAATTAATACATGATTAAAAAAATTAACACGTTAAAATAAAAGTTTTATTGAATAAAAAAATGCTACAGTTAATAGTTTTCAGTATTTTAGGTCAAAAGTTGTTATGTCTACTTTAATTTTGTCCCATTAAGACCGAAGGTAGATTTTTCAACATTGTTATTAACTTATTACAGGCGATATGTTAATTAATTTACTAGTTTAAATAAGTATTAAATGTACATGCAATATTTATTAATTTATTTTTGTTTATATAAACTATAAATTATTTACTGGCGCACCGCATTTATCAAGAGTCTAGCTCAAATCGAGAGTGTTGTTCAATTCAAAATTATGGCTTATAAGAAAAGATACAAATCTCGTAAAGTATCAATTGTTTTTGTGATTATTGATGTTGCTCATGATCCATTTTTCATAATTTACATTAATTTTTTATGTCCCAACTTTTTAACCCTCAACCCCCCTTGGGAGGAGTTAGAGTCCTATTTCTTATAACATAAAAAATAACCTGTAAATCCTTTAATCTTCGGGTTTCAGAGATTTCATATACCAGGGGTTCTCATTTAGAAAAGGGATGTAATTAGGAATTTTGAAAATAAAACATATTGAAGAAAATCGATTTACTTAATATTGAAAAAGTTTTTTGATCAGTGATACATTGATCAGTTCTCAATGTAGTGGAATTCCAAATATAAATATCCAATAACCCCCTCCTCCCCCATCCAAAAAAATTCTTAAATCGGTAACCCCCCTTAAATGGACTTCTGGTTATGAAGCCTGGTAACTCATGATTGGTATAAATTCTTAAATTTCTGTTCATATCAATACATAGTTAATAATGTGCTTACATCATTTTTTTATATTGAATCCAACAAGTTAACAGCAAATATATCTCCAAATCATATATCTCTTATTATGTACACCTAAATGTTACTGATACTTAATAATTAATTAATTAATTAAACAGTTACTATACGAATTTGGTTAATAAATAAATTTATCTTATTTGAGTCATAAATAGATAAATTATATCCTCAAATTATTTATAACTCTTCTAAATTATTACCGCCTGTAATGGGTTCAAGCAAGTTTAAATATTAAATAATTATGTGAATATTTAACTTTGCTTTTTTTTTTTTGACAGTTGCTCAAGATGATCTAGATAGTAACTTATTTATATATTTTTTAGATATAAAGTATTTATAGCTATAAGAGCAAGTTCAAAAATGTGCGTCTGACATTTTGAACGCAAAGTGTTATAACATTTTTTACTTTTTTTATTAATATGTTAGAAGAATTACAAAGAGATACTACTTGTACAAATTTTGAGACTTGTAAATCCGTTTTTTTTATTTAAAAAAAATCTTTTCGACATATGAGAAGCTGTTTTGTCAACAATTAATAAGTTTCTTCTGTAATATTTTTTTCTGCCATACCTTTTTACGTAAATTGTTCAGTAATAGTAATAGACTATAAGTATATACTAATTTTGAGACTTATAGACATATTTTTTATTTATTTATATCGTCATTTCAATAAAAGGAGGCGTTCCAATTTGGATTTTTATTTTATTTTCGGTCTTAATGGGTTAAGTCAATATGATTTATTTTTTTTCTATTCAATTTTATTAGATAATCCTATCG
Organism: Lepeophtheirus salmonis; assembly: GCF_016086655.4. Classification (NCBI taxonomy): domain Eukaryota; kingdom Metazoa; phylum Arthropoda; class Copepoda; order Siphonostomatoida; family Caligidae; genus Lepeophtheirus; species Lepeophtheirus salmonis. Next base: position 5,883,074 of record NC_052135.2, on the reverse strand, counting down.
ATATAAATGTAACACAGACGCCATAACACAGATAAGCCTGATAGTATCTCATAAAAATCTCTCTTTGTAGATTAAAAACTAATTTGGTAGAGTATTGTAAAATTGATAACTTATTTATACTTAAATCAAAAAGTTCTATTATATATACTGCATGGTTATAAAAATATTTTGTATTGTTTATATATCTACATTAGAAAAATCCTTAAATTTTTTAATTTTAATGACTAAGGATAAATATTTAAGGAAATAAATGCCTGAAGCAATTATACCAATACATAGAGTCTATATACAAAAAAGTGTAATCGTAATTACCTGGAGAATGAAAACGGAAGGGAAATCTGTCTAATTAAAAGAATATCTTGTATAATTCTTTATGTGTATGTATGTTGATTATATTTACCGTGGGGTTAAGTAATTGAGAAAAAAATAACATACATATTAGTAAGGATTTTTAAGTCTAGAAAAAGAAAGGATATGTTGTTGTTTTTATAGAAGAGTTTTTACTTGCAGATAAATATGGAATCAAAACGAGAAATATATCTTATTTTTACTTTGATAGTTACTTTCTTCAAAATAAAAATTGCGTTTAAATGACATTCAACAGTTTTTCGGATCGATAGTTTGAAACTGTTTGGTGTTTGAAGGAAGGATTAATTTCATTAATGAATAAAACTTTAATTGTAGAGGGAACATAAAATGGGAGAAATATTATTATATGTTAAAAATAACTTGCATTAGGGTGAAGATGTTTTTTGTATTGTGTATAGACATAAAGAAGACATCTGATTAAACCTAAAAAACAATGTTGAGTAGATTGACCCAAGAACTATTTTGAAAAACTATTTCCCAGACTCCCACCAAAAATGGCTTCTTTACAGAATGACAATATCATCTTTGTTAACAAATAAGTCCAAGGCCGACCTTGAAGATAACAAACTGTGTTCCTGCTCTCGAAGAGAGGTGAATACTTCCTCCCATCTAGTTTATCATTATCACAAAGTTACTCCGGTTATAGAAATGGTAGAGAGTTGAATAAGAAGAGAATACGACAAAACCCATACTCGCTCCGATTGGCTCATGGCTACATTCCTAAGATACATGGAGTCAGGCAAGATTAAGGGCCTCATATCCAAAGCAGAAAGGATTCATTATTCCACAAGGATTAGACTTAGTTCCGTACCATACAGTCTACAAAAGTAGTATGTTTTGAGGTCTATAGAAACATACAATGCTACAACTTAATGACTTTTCTCGTCCTTCTTCTACCAATGCCTTCCAATATTTCCAATGAATCCTCTTAATTCCTTCACTTCAACTTTTGCTTTAGCCTTGAGCAAATATAATTATATTATTATTGAGAGGAATATCATTTATGAGTTAGGATTTATGCCACAAATTGCTTTTTGAGGATGACGAGGAAGATGTTTCCTTAATTATATGCATGTAATAAGTGTGTATCGAAACAACTGAGAAGATGTTTCTGCATTCATTATTTCCTTGCCGCCCTCAATGTTGAATTATTCAATATATTAGATCTTAATTTTTGACAAAAGATTTTTTTTTCACTTCTGCTGATACCAATTAACCATTTCGTCCTACATTAAGGACAAAATGATGTAAACATTCGGAGTTGAAGAGAAGAATAAAATGGATGTTAAGTACAAAGTTGACTTTTGAGTTCCTTTATATTAGTAATTTTAAGAAGCAAACGAAAATGCTTTGAATTTTATTGTGTAATACATTTCATAATCATCCCTTTGATATAATGTGTTCTTTACTATAAACTAAATTAAATATAAAATATATTAAACTTTTGAGTCATCGATCTTTTTTTTATCAAAGAAGAAAATGATTATTGAGCATTCAGATTTTCCTATTTATATAAAGTGTTCAATGTGATTATATTAACCTGAGAAATAGGATACATTATTTGAAGATTTCGGTTTTGGGCCCCTAACTTTCATCTCAATGTGTTATACACGGGTTCTAATTTTTGAACATTTAAGATTTTTTTGCAGACAATTTTGGAAATTTATTATTTACTAGTTCAATTGAATCATAAATGCAATCTATATATTGCTGATTTAAAAAAACAACAACAACTTAAAACTCATTCCAAAGCTGCAATCGGCAGAAAACTTGTAATTATTCTCTACTAGTAAATGAAATAGATTGTATCCACTTTCTCCGCATTACAATGTATGCTAAAAGGTCCATAACTATGAAATTCCTTTTGTGACCTCTGAAAAGCAGTAAAAAATAAATGGCAAATAAAAATATAATTGAAGGAAACTATCCAGCTACAGTTGTTGCATTGAATTTCAAGTAAAGGAGCTACACTATAATATATTATTTCTTGGTTTAAAAGTGATGCTGTAGAAATAGAACCTTACTGACAAGTTTCCTGTAGTAAGTATAAAGAAAGTGAATATTTTAATAATATTTAAAAAAATTACAATATATAACCTTAGTTTTTCCGCTTCATCAAACATCTATATGTAAGATGCCCCTGCTCCTTCATCTTCAACAGCAAATAAATTGATTTTTTATATACAGATAGAAAATGTGTCTTTCCTCATTGAATAGATGAATATGAAAGCATCGGAAAAGTAAATTGTAAACAGTTGAACTTCATCTCTATTATTATTATTAGCATAACTGAATCGTGTGTTGTTGTACTTTTTTCAATTCGAACTCCAATTCCCAATGATATTTCATGAAATTATCAATTTATAATGTCCAGTGGTCTAAAAGATATTTTAGGATGAACTCCCTGAACAAAGAAACTAAAGTTTCTGAATGATCATGACGTATATGGCAAACCACACTTCGCCTTCCCATAATTCCTATTTGCGGACATGCGGCCTTCCAATGCAATTTCTTTCATAACCAAAATCTTGCATGATTGAAATTAACATATTTCTGGTATATGATATATTTACTTTAATGACTAGGAAAATGAACAGTCATTTATGAGGTTTTCCAGAAATTTCTTGATACCTTACTGTCGCTTATGGATGTATATATATTGTAAATGTATGTGTTGTTTGATGGATTCGCAATAGATCTATGTGTCATCCAAGTAAGGACTTTTTCAAGATAATGAGTATTTAAATAACCAAGGCATTTTTGGACATTCCCATCAAGAAAGAAACAGTGATTTGGCACACATGCTTGAAATGCTTCCCTTCAATAAAGAATTTCATACTCTCGTCTTTTAATTCATTCAAGACAAATTTCCAAGAACATACATTTGGATATAATCTTTGGAAATTGTTACCGTTTCTAAGGACTGATCCCTACGAAATGTAACTTCTTGGGGAGAAAACCAATAAGAGAATGGAACTTTCTATTCACAGGATTCTTGAGACCTTAAGTTACAATTGCGTCTAATTTCGGAAAAATTGCTAACCATCTTTTGATCATCCTCGTTCACACAACCAAGTGTCACGTAACGATGGGAAGTTCGACATAAGAGGTGAAAGAAATGTTGTCTGACACAGCTTATAACTTTTGGTAACTTAATAATAATGGCACCAAATCAAATAATAGTATATTATCTAATAATTCAATTATAAAAAAAATATTGTAAGCGATAACAATCAACCTATAAATATATAAAATAAAGTTTGTGTATGTGTCCTTTATGAATACCCAAAAGGAGTTATTATGCCATTCCCAAACCACAAAAATTACATTTTGGGGCTCCAAAAGACTAGATAGGGGATGGATTTATTAAACAAAAGTGACTACCTTATCAAAAGAGAAATATACATGCAAAATCGTTTACTAAATTAATTCAAAATCAAACAAGTTATGGGTAAAAAAAAAAAAAAATCCGTGAAAATTGCATTTTCGTTTTTTTAAAGTGAAAAAAAATGTATTTCCGAAGGAATATTGTTTTCAAAAATTCTAAACAAAATTTTAAAAAAATTTGTCTGCAGATTTGTTTGCATATAAATTTGAAACATACAAATTGATGTTTAACTGAAATATTTGTCATTTTCTGAAAAGTTAAAAAAATATTTATCTTTTATTTTCATCATCAGACAATTTTCAATTTTTATGAAGAAATACCATAAAACGATGCATTTTGGATATAAAATTTTAATTCTAACATTTATCAAATTTGCACAAAAGAAGTAGTAATCCTCTTTAGAATGCCAATAAGTTCTATTATATACTTTTTATGATTTTAAGTGCAAAACAGGTTTTTTCATTCTTTTATGAATTTCAATTGGCATTTTTTTGACAAAAATAAAAAATAGACTTCTGATTTAGACAAATTTTTTCATTCATATATCTTTGTATGTTATTTAAAGTTAATAACTCATTTGTAATATGCTTATCTTTGTGTCAAGGAATATCTACTACTATATTGTTCTTGAACGATGTATGTCCCCTAATAAAAACGCATAGGGTATTTACCAGATGAACTATTTATCAAACTACTCTACTATATTAAAATATTATTCTTATATGAATCTTCACCCCCCCACCCAAAAAAAAATGTATAAAAATCCATAAAAATAATTATAATAGCATAATAATAATAATCCAATGGATAGAGAATTTGTAAAGAAGAACTGAATTTTATTTTCCTTAGAAGTTTTCATTATTATTTAATTCCTGAGGAGTGAACATACATATATATATAGATTAAATATTATTCAGAACCTGTTTGAACATTCCTGTGTGTTCATAAAAGACTGAGTGTAACCGTAAGGATTTCTTGCGGAGTTACAATTGTTGGACAAAGAGTAGAATTTGAGTTCAACATCGGAGTAATTATAGCAAATGTCCTTGTTTATATCTTTTGTCCTTCCTCTCTTATCACAGCTGATTGTAGCTGATCTAATGAAACGTCATGAGCATTATTCTTTCTCTCCTCAAAAGATGTCGGGGTTACCATGTTGATTTTTGGTTTCTTTTTACTTAAAATGTCCATTTTACACTGTATTTTCATATTAATTTACAAAAAAAAAAAAAAAAAAACTTGCAGGGGGAAATGGACGTGTTGTATATTCTAAATTATAATGTACTTTTCTCGAAAAAAAACAACAGTATTTACCTTGAGCACAAAGTCATTTGTCAAATGACATTTTGTAAAAAGTGGTCAAAAACTATAGAAGTGTACAGAATAATTTATTTTGCAAAATATATATTTTATATTAAAATACAATAGTCAGAAAATAATAATTTTGCAAATATTTAGAAATGCTACTATTATTAATCAATTTGTTTAATGTAGATGTTGTGTACAAGTTGCAACTTGTGCGAGATAATTGACAGAAGTTTTTTAAAATGCATTATTTAGTTACAACACTCATCATTCTAATCACCAACTAGGTTACTATCCTTTCATTTTGATTTATTAAAAATTCATGGTTAATATGTATATATATTAGTAATATAACTCTTGTCGTTTGAACTTTAAAAGAGTCACAGAACACTTATTTTTTAATTTTTTTATTAAAATAGTTAAAAATTATACCATTAATGTATGGATCATGCATGGAATATTTTTTCAATAATTGTATGAATCTCATCCAAAGTACTGTAAATTTTTCATTTAGAATTATTCATATCATTTTTTGGTAACAACCCTTACAATTTTCTTATACCAGTTGCAACATGTACAAAACATATATATTATATGTCCTTTTCTTTTATTTGTTATATAATCCCTATTTTAGGGGCTGATTCGAAATTCATTTCTCTTCAATCTGCCAATATCTGTAGATGTAAACAACAAATGTTAAGTAAACATATGCGGCCCGACAACATAAAACATATCTTTTCAAAAATCTTAGACATTTTTGAGTCGATTATAGGCATTGTATTCAAATTTGGGGTATGCGTTAAGATACGCAATAATTTTATGCATAGTTTAGAACTTTTATTAGCCTCAGTGACGATAAATTTTTTTTACTTGAAGCGCTATTTGCCACACAGCCACAGGTTGAATATGATTAATTTGTTGAAAGCAATTGAATATAATTCATTGAAGAATATACATCTACAGTGTGCATAAGCAAAAATACATCATGAATTAAAACTTAAATATATTCAAACAAATTAAGACCTTTCTTTTTATCTCATTCAATTTTTTTGTGAACAACCCGGTGAATTTGTCCACTCTCTTGAATATCGGAAAGGCGTTTGAGGTTTATGGCAGCTATGAACAGTAACCTGGGGTTGGGCCACAAATTTAAACAATTGGAGGAGATTATGAGTGCCTTGACATACAATATTAAGAAAATTTTCGAACCTCGATGTGCAAGCTCGTAAAAAGCACAATTTAATGAAAGGACGATCAGGAATGCCGTGAAAGACATGAGCCGCAAGAGAAAATGGCTACGCATAACAACAACGCTAAAGGTCACCAAATTGGTCAAGGGCAAAAAAACAACTCTCAAGTTGGATAAGGGGCGAATTTCTGTGCCTGGACATTGTGGGATCCTTCCTCAACAGATCTGAAGCTACTTGACCATGGGATTTGGGGTGCCGTTGAGGCCAAGGACTATGTTGCCCCATAGAAATACTATTGAGTTAATGTCCTTCATTGAGTTGGAGTAGATGACCATATTTGATGAGTACGTCATCAAAGTTTCCGGAACATATATTTTAAAAACAGATCCAAATCCAAACATTTCCTTTAGCCGCTTGATATGAAAGGACGCATTTGTAAATATAACAATACATATTTATGTTGTGAAAATACTTGGATATAATCCTTTAACTAAATACTTAAGAAATACATTCATATATAAAGATACATTGTGATATAAAAAGCTTTATTTTAAGGGAATGCATTTATGCCTTCAGCGGATAAGTAAAATAAATGGAAAAAGTACTTTGATTATTGTTTTTTATGACCTCAAGTAAATATTGATCCTTTGTATACTTTGCTAGTACACACTAATTAAATTTGGAGTCCCTCAATCAATAGAACTATTCTTTATTAACTATTACTTTAATACTCTGCTAATTGATCAAACATTCATTATACATGTCTATTATATATAATATTAAATAATGAAATTTAAAATAAAATAAGATTATAATTGGACTTAAGATGTGTGAGAGATCTCTCAATAGCTCAAAAAGTTGCTTACTTTGACCCTCGGGGTCAAAATAGCTCAGTTTGCCCTTTTGTGTGTGAAAATTGTTCTCTTTTCTTATCTGGATAAAATAAATAGAGAGAATTTTAGTTTGGGTTAGATAACACTACAGATGAGAAGATTCTTTTTATGATATACATATTTCTAAGGAAAATCCACCTGGGAAACCTTCCTTCATTAGGCTCTCATTTTTGAGGTAAAAATATTTATATAATCTAATGAGAGTTTCGGTTAAATGATCGGATATGTGAGGGAACCAGATTTCGACAACAACCAATGAATGAAAGGGAACGTTTTCTGCAGGATTGACTCTGGAATACTCCTCCTTGAATCTTGCAACAAATTTATCAAATTACAAACTCCGGATGTTCAATTATTGTAAAAAAAAACACTCTTTAATTAACTTTTTACTTTACCTACTATAAAAGTTATCACATATCCTCAGTGTTACTTTCCTTTTTGTATGAGCAGACTCTAAAAAAGGTTCTCAATACTTTGGTTTTGGTTTGCTCTTCAAAATGAAAAAAACATCTTGGGAAAAAAACCAAACATTGTTCAGGTTACCAACAACAACAAAACTAGCAGACTAAAGAATGCTTAGTATTTACAACCCTATATATATATGTACTCCCCTTTTAATTCTTTTTAAAATAGCATTCTGCCTTATGAGCCAGGGAGTAATTTTGTCTCTTGAACACTCCCTTGCCGAGCTTTGGCTAGACACGCAAGTTGCTAAACCTCTTATAAAGTCCCATTCGTTATTTTATATAAGGTTAGGAAAAAGTAATTTCGTTTTTCGGTATTTCGTATATATCGAGATAAACCGTCATTTTAGAAGTCGTGGCATCGCCCATGAACTGAACATTGATGATAAAACCGTTTCAAAATATTTGTAGCAGCTTGGATACAAAAAGGAACTCGATGTTTGGGTGCCGCACGAGCTGGCACAAAATGTCATGCTACACATTTCCATCTGCCAATCACTGCTGAATGGAAACAAAATCGATTCATTTCTGAAGTGAATTATGACTGGCGATGAAAAATGAATCAATTACGTTAATGTCAAGCGACATAAATCGGTGTCAAAACCCAACAAAGTGGCCCAGACTGTGGCCTAGCCATGATTGACTGTCAGAAGGGTATTGCAGTGTGTTTTTTACGATTGGCAGGGAATAATCTACTATGATCTACTCCCCTACAGCCAAATGCTAAATCCTCTCCTCTACTGAGTACAACTTGACTATTTGAAGCCGGCGATGGAACAAAAGTGGTCAGCATTGCTGAATAGAAGAAAAATCATGTTTCATCAAGACAATGCCAGGCTGCACACATCTTACATGACGGACCAGAAGCTCTATGAGCTCGGATTGAAGTTCTTATGCATCCACCATACAGTCCGGACCTGGCACCGAGTGACTATCACCTTTTCCTTTCTTTGGCCAACCCCCTTTGGGATAAAAATTTGGAATCAATAGAGGCATGTGAAAATTATTTGGCATAGTTTTTTTGCCAATAAGTGCAAGAGTTTATACAAAAAGGTAATTATAAAGTTGGTTTCTTGTTGGCAACTAGTTATCAAACAGAACGGGGCATAGTTGGCTTAAATCAAATGATTGTTACACTTCTTATAAAACATTTAAATAAAGTGAAATGTAGGAAGTTACTTTTCCCCAATCTATTATAATGTAGAATGCTTTTATTTTACTTTTTAATTTGAACCTTACTTTCCTTGTTGTTAAAAATGAGCCTTTAACTCTTTAGAGAATAAAGCTGTATAAAATATAATCTAAGCACCTGGAAAATTATAGTTATTTTTACATAAATTTCATGTACAAATCTATTCATATAATATATATGTCCCAGGGTACACTCAAAAATTCACACAAACAGAAAAACTTTGATTTATTAATATAGAATGTTTGAATTATACCTCTCATATATCCCAAGACCATAGGCATACGCTTTTTATTGTTCAGTCAGATATGAATTTTATTACATTCTGATAATTTTTGTATCAAAATCAGAGGATAAGATGCTGTAAATATTGAAGCGCAAAAAATATATTGAGTTTAACTCTATTTTTTTATTACGTGACTAAAAAAGGAATAAAAAAGTATCAAATGATGAATTATCATCAGATACAGTACTCTGGGGCTCTTGGAAGTTTAATTTCAAACATCTATCTCCAAGACTGAAGTGTTGGTGATATCATCATCCCCTTTCTATAAAAACGTCAACAAAATTGAACTAATCAATTCAAAAGTCCTACTTGTTCTCTACTCTGCAGGCTCAAAATAGTCAATAATTTCTACAGGCTTTGTTAAGTTGGTCTTAAAATAACTTCTTCTTTTAAAGATGTTTTGGAAATAAGGGACCCCTTTTTTGTCTACGGATATATTTAATGATCAATTTGCTACAAAGTACTTGTTTCCGCTTGGTGTTAGGTGCTTTAGATAGTTTTTATTGGAAAGGTTCGCTGTGAAAAGACAATTATTAATCCAGTTTATTATCATGAAAAAGAGACTCAGAACTCATAACTGGAGTGAGTTAATTTTCAGAAATTTCCTATATTCGTTTCCCAATAAAGGGTAATTTGACACCCCGAATTATATTCAAATCGGATAAAAAAATATAATCGTGTGCACATTTTCTATGGACTGGCCCATATACGTCGTTACTTTGAATAACTTAGGTACACAAATGTTGGAACTATTTTTATGATTTTTAATAATATTAAAATACAAAAGTGTATATAGATTATTTTAGTGAAGTTTTTTTGTTTTTTTTGTAGAATTTTAGTTTTATTTAGTAATATCTAATCACTTTTACAGTCTTATTTATCAATTATCATTCGATATGATGTATTAACATTACGAAAAAGCCTAATATAATGCAAGAACAGTAACTTTGTTATGATCCATGATGTGTCAGAAGAAGAGGTAGCTGGTTGTTAATTATAACCCAACCTTTGAGTGCCTCCCGAATCTTCTCTGTGATTTGCCTCACTGCAACCAATCGTCTCTTTGTCTGACACTTTCGGGAGCAAAACGAAGTGTAAATCACTGTTCTTTCCTCAGAGCACCATTAAATGTTTTTGAAAATAATAAGTAATACATATTATGCTTTAAAAATTGAAAGGAAATATCAATTTCAACAAAAATTTATACAATAACGACGTTATAAATCTCATATACTTATATATGTATATGTCCTTGCTGAATCATCCTTGAGGAAAAGTAGCTTTACGGCAAATATCCTTATGCAAAAACTTTTAAGGCAAAAACACCCAGCGTCAAATTATATATTTTACCAATATAAGCCATTAAATTTGATAGGAAAAGGTAAGACAAAAGTTAAAAATGCAAAGTCCATAATAACTCTTTAGCAAATTGAGATGCATAGCTCGAATGGAACTTTTGATATATCAAGGTCACACAAAAAGCCAAAGACGCAAAATTGATCATGATTTTCGAACAAATTGAGATAGATAATCCAAATGAATATTAATTTTTAGGGAAAATGATTTTTGAGCGGATGTTTGTGCTCTACGGATCGCTCATTCTATTTAGTATATGGTTTATCTGTAACAAATTGCGAGCTCTTTATTTTAAATAGTTAAAGTGGTCTAAGATGTGTGTTTAATGATTTTCAGTTTCTCTATACTTAATCAAAGATAAAGAGAAGTAATACAGGACTATTTGAAGTGATTATTGTTGAAAAAAAAAAGTGAAACATTATCTTTGATGCATTTTTAGTATTTTAGATCAAAAGCCTTAGTAAAGAGATCTTAGAACTTGTACACAAAGAAAAGATTAAATTTTGTTTTATATTATGTAATACTATTTAACCCATTTTAAAGTTGTATGAAATTTGCAAATATTGACCTCAAACTTCAAATAAGTGCTACTGAATAGAATGAGATTATATAGAAATAGAGTTTAGAGATTTACTATTTGAACATTTAAACCAATAAAAGAACAAGGTGAGTGACGTCTGCTTCTTTTTTTTTCTAGATAGTGACTTAAAATTGCTTCATTTTGTAGCTCGCCCGTTTTTTGGAAATGGTAATCTGAAGAATGGATTTTATTTTTCTAAGATGTTTTGATTATTATATAGCTCCTTAGTAGCAAACATCATTTCCCACTTCATTCAATTATGTTCAAAACTTGACGGAACATGCGTGTGTGCTCATAAAAGACAGAGAGTCACCCTGACGATTTGTTGCAGAGGGGTAATGATCAGTTGGACTCAGAGTAAAATTGAGGATCGACATATGTATAATTCCTTCCAATATGCTAGTTTATTTTCTTCTCCCCTTCCTTCCTTGTCACAGCTGATTTCTGCTCATCTAATGAAACGTATTGATAGATAAGCTGTTCTCCTTTAAAACCTTCAAATTGTGAGGATTACTATATTGATTTTTTTATGAAATCCTCAAAATACACATGATTTCCATCATTATTTATAGAATGTCTCATGTGACGTTTACATTGTTCATATCGGATATCTGGGTGTCTAAAAAACCATGTTGTATGAAAATAAAATAAAAATATTTTAATAAAAACATAGGAAAATAATGAACTAATACTATGTATTTGAATGCCAATATGAGACTGACAAAGAAAAAAGACGGTTACCTTTAGGGTATATCAAAAATATTAAATATGTTATTAGATCTTTATGTTAGGTTGCGGAAAAAGTAATTTCACATTTCCTGCTTCTTTTTTTTAAACTAACTATATCTTGTTTACTAGTGGTCACATCAGATCTTAATATACAACATTGTAAATATGTAATGCAACAAATGCTGTCCAGACAGTATTTGCTTGGCCGGATCTGTTGTGAATAATCGTGCATCGAGTGTGTAGGTGTCAAAGGAAGAACAGTGGTTCGGATTATTTGGTTTTTCCCCTACTCAATTGTGCCCTTCACCTTGAACAACTCGACCGTTTAAAGCTGTCAATCGAGCAGAAGTTTGGTGAGAAAAACAAACATAACAAGACATCATCACGACAACTCTAGGTCGCGCACATATTTAATGACGCCCCAGAAGCACTAAGAACTCGGATGGGAAGTTCTGATGTATCTACCCAACAATTTGAACCTATCACCAAGTGACTATCACAGTGTTTCTGTCTATGACCAACCCGCTTGGGGGTACACAATTGTCTCAATAGAGGCCTGTGAAGATTGGTTGTTCTTCTATTTAACTTCTATATATGTAGGCATTATGAAGTTGGGTTCTTGTTGGCAACGAGTCATAGAACAGAATAGGACAAACATGGATTAAATTAGATAAGTGTAACACTTCTTATAAAGCATTGAAATAAAGCTTAAAGTACGAAATTACTTTTTTCCATAATTATTATATATTTAATTTTTTACATAGTAAGGTGGAGCATATTTTTTATATGTTCAAATATGAAATCTTTCGGTTATTAAAGTGTTTTTTTTAAAATCTAAATGTATTTTTTGCTAACTTGAAAACATTTTGAAAAATATTTAGAGGGAGCTCAACAGTCCTACAGTTTTGAAATGTTACACTTTTTTAGAAAAAAAAAAAAGTGTTTTAGTATTTTGTTAAGGTAACTGGGTAATAGCCATTTTTTCAAAATGACCTTTATTTTTTAATCTATTGTTGTGATGTAGCTGGAACTTTTAGAGTAGATGTACTTTCATATTGTATCTTAAACATTCTTACCGATAATATATAGCACAAAAAGATCCTTTAAAGTTAGATCCCATTTTTTAATATCTGCGAAAAGCCCATATTACCCCATGTTTTTGGTAAGATGGGCCATAAAATTTACATTTGTACAAATAAAGCTAAATTTGTTTATTGTTCACATTTAGCTACTAATTGTAGAAAGAGTATAATATTATTCATAAAATGCTACACTTCCTACTTTGACAAGTTTGATAAAAATTTAAAATTGTCCCAGCTCTGGATGCACTGCCTACAAATTGAGGATTTGGAAGCCTCATGACAGAGTCAGAAACATCGACAAAGCTTACGTCTTTCTGCTCGGATAACTGGTAGTTGTTGCCAATTTTCTGATTTTTTTTTTACCTGGACATCATCTAGTCCCATTGTTAAAACCAAGCTTTTGTTTGTCTAAAACTTCACTAGAACATAGTCACCAGTTTTCAAGCTAATGTTGGAGCTAATTGTAGCACCAGTAACCGTATTTTCAGCTGGCTTAAAATACCGCTAAAAAGCTGCTCTGGGCACTTCCAAAACTCGACTTAATTACATGAGAAGTAAACCCGTCTCTAATACATACTTTACTACTTCTTCCATTATGGCTGGAGAGATAAAGTCAGCTGTACTGTCTAAAACTGTCTTATGTCTAAAAGATAGTTGCTAACCCTACAGTTTATATATAAAAAACAACATGATATGCTTGTTTATTTAAACAAGTGTTGCTTAGTAGATCAGTTAAAATGGTAATAGCAAGGAGTTTAATGCAAAATAACCCCAGAGATTTGTTGAAGAAACGGCTAGTTCATAGTGACGTTGCCATCGACGAATCCTTTAGAAAGTCGCATCATAAACTGCTCCGATTCCGTTTGGCAACGTCCACTCTCTTTACGAATTCCAAACGCTCCCTGGGAAGATAAAAGAAAATATAGTTTCTGTAAAGACAAAGTGGAAAAGTCCTCTCACCTCTTCTTGGGGTCTGAGAGTTATAGGAGCTACCAGGCATGTTCGGGGAAAGGGTTAAGAAAGGCTACGGAGTAACACTGAAGGAGAAGGACTTTATTTTCTTGAATTCTCCAGAAGCTGACGAAGATATGAAGATCGAGACACTTATTACGGGTTTTCTTTTTAATGTTTAAAAAAATTAATGCTGTGGAGTCCAGTTAAACAGTTCAGTAATACCGGAATGGATTGAGGAGGAAATGAGTGCACAAGCACTCCTCCACTATCCTGTCTCACTTTTTTGAAAATTGAATCTTTTAGAGAGGGGAGATGAAAAAGAACTAGGACAGCTGGAAAAAGAAATGAAAAGAAGATAAAAAATGAATGAAATTACAACTTAAATTTTCTTAATTTTATACACGTTTTAGAAGATTCTTAGTGAAAATGAAGGAATTTGAAAAAATCCCTTTATTATAATTCAATTTCTCTAAAGTATTTCATTATTGAAATGCATTATTTTACTTATTTATAAATAATGATTATGTTCGCCTGTTTGGTTGAGAATAAATAATACTTAAATAAATAATTATATATCAATTATGACACTCAAAAATTTCAACTTCCAACTTCCAATTTTCATACAATTTGTAGCGTTAGTGTGACTGCTCTAAAATACAAAAAATAATATAAAAAAAACGAAAAAAAAGTTTTTAAGGACGTAGAGAAACATGGAATTAATTTTAAAAGTAATTACCGGAATACTCTAGTTATATCTACATATATAATTTGTTTCCATTGCCTACTCAAAAATTTACTTCATTATTTATTTGACTACAAGTATACAATGTATTCTCATCAATCGTAGTTTTTTAACCAACATTGCTTGCAATGCAATTGAATAAGTTATATAATACCTTTTGACTTACTCCTATCAAAAATATGTTTATATTTAGATGTTAGTGCGTTCATGAAAAAGAAGAGTAAAACTAGTTAATCCATTTTTGGGAAGTCATAAGTACTCAGAGTAGAATTGAGGATCAATATCCGAGTAACTCCTGCCTAGGTATACCATTGATAGATACGGAGTGGGATTTGTGTTTATTTCCTTTCTCTCCTTGCTGTTCGCAGCTAATATAATAAAACGTCAGACTTATTACTTGTCTCTATGAAAAACAGTCACAAGATTTATACACCCTGATTTATATCATAAACATAACTTGATCTAAGAAATAATAATGCTGTAGTACTAATGAAATATTACAGGGGTGTGTATGAAGTATCGAAAAAAAGGGAATTGTGTAAAGAAAACCCAAGTACAGTGACTCAAAAATAAAACAACTTAGATTCTTGTGCTCTTTCTTCTTGGTTTCTATTATTTATATAAGTTGTTGGGGATGTTAACATCTCCCTTTAACAGAAGAATTCTCCCGCATGTTTGATCTAAATTAATTAAAAAATGCATAATAAAATGTGTTTATATGTATATAAATATAATTATAATATCTTGGCCCCACTGATGTTTTTTTTTTTTTAAGATGAGAATGATTCTCATTTTTTTTATTAGTTATTCATTTTCTCCCCCCAAAGTCATTTCACAGGTAACTTATATTGATAAGGTCTTAATTCAGGTGTACTATATGTCTCGCTCCCGCCTTCTCCTCGCGCTTTTCACAATCCCATCTACATATGTAGCACTGTATGTGTTTGCTTTTGTTATTCTCTTTTATATATATCATAATTCATATGGATTAACAGTATATGTTAAGATTTGAATTAAATATGTAAAAATGGATTACCTCTCAGATTTATTTTGTAATAAGCATACGGGGATCACTTTTTTTCTCTTTTTTGTTTGTGAGGGCAGAAGTACTCCTCAGCCATCCCATCATATTACATTTTTTTCTCAAACTTTTATTATTATTTTTTCATTCTAGAGAATTCTAGACTAATATGAAATAATATAAGTATTGGGTAGTTTCGTGTGAGTTTGCTGATACGAAACGGAGAGTAATACTGACGATATCTTGTGGATTTATCTCCTAAATTATTAAAGCAAAATTTGTCTTTTAGCCAAAACTTGGTTACTCCAGGCAATGCCGGGTACTACTGCTAATTACTAATAAAAGTGTATTTCAATGATAAAACTTGCACACATAATTCATTATGTCAAATGAAATTCATTATTGGACTCTTCATTTTAATTAATGAACACAATTTCATGAAATTTAGTAGGTTTTTTTTAAAGAAGTTCAAAAAAGAAGCATTTGCTTTCCTTATATAGCTATTATTTTAAAACAAAACATTAACCCTCTTTAAAGTTGATTTAGTACACATTTTAAATAGTATGAAATAATTTGAAGATCATAGTAACTGAGAGAAACAAATAGGTAGGTTAAGATATTTTTAATAATCTTGGACAAGATACTCTTTCAGTACACAGAATATGCTCAAAGTACAGCATCCATCATTTTTATCTTAGCCAAGGAAGTTGAACGGAGGTTATGTTTTTGCATCTGTTTATTTGTTTGTTCGATTTTCATCAAACTTGGTACAAAAATTACGTATAGACAAAGAAGAGGGCATTATATTTTGAGAGGTCGAAATCAAAGTAGCACAAATGTAAAAAGGAGCATAATGTTTTGGCCTCTATTTTTTTTTGTCGGTTGGTCACCAGTATGGCAACAAAAGTGTCATATATATTTTGATCCTAATTGGTACGAAGATAATATATGGTCACTGCAACCCATCAAACTTTGTGAGGTCAAAGTAGCAAAAAAAGTTAAAATACATAATCGGAAATAACTTTTGAACATATTGAGGTACCTCAAATTGGTGTCATTGTGCCGGTTTAATGAATATGCTTCATAAATAAATTCAAGGGCAAGATTGAAGGTTAAAGTCACCCAAAAGGTCTAAAACGCAATATCAACCATTTCAGAATAAATTGAGATACAAAGCTGAAGTCTTCTCTTAAAAAGAGAAAAAGTTATAGGTACGATATTTATAAACAGAATGATAAAACACTATAGTAATTGTGTCATTAATTAATTCATTAAATATTAATAACAATGGTGGAAAAGAAAGGAAGAAGTCAAGGATGGATGGTCACAGTTACAAATCTTTCAAGACTCTTCATTGGAAGATTGGACAAGTATGTCATCATATCACAATGTTAATTGCAAGTCTTAGTGAAATTAATAGTGAGGTTAGAAACATCCCAATTAAAGATCAGGATATTCTAGCTAATTTAACTGTTTATCAGCATCACCTTAGTGAGGCTAACCCTAAATTAAATAAATGCAAGGAACTCATAAGGGAGTGTGCAGAATGGGAGAACAAGTCAATAGAACATCTTTTAGAATTTCAAGATTATAGAAAGTTATTAGTTGAAAGTCATTATGTAATGTTCTTGGAGTTAAACCATGTAGTTAAAAATGGGACGAATGATTTTCAACATATTACTTTGGAGTCAAGTGAAAGAATCTGAATAGATGTTTAATTAAAACTGGAATCTCTAGAAGTTAACGACAGTCTTATAGATTATATATTTATTTGAAAAAGAATAAAGAAATTGAACCTATTATCACACTGGTATCATGCCCAATTCTACTTGAATATATAGAGAGCGACTTTAGTTGAGCTAAGAAAAATGGAGATGTTGAGATCAGTTGAGGAGCCTACATAAAGGACAAATATAGAAGATTGAACAAATTTTTAGATAGACAAATTCGCCCAAATGCAAAGCTTTTTTTCCCTTTGGATGCATCAAAAGACTACTGGAAAGTTCCTTTGGATGAAAAGCAAAGCTTTAATCACATTCCTAACTTGTTGGGAAGAAAATAATTCACAAGAACTCCAAAGGGTTTCAACGCTTCAGGAGATTAATATTGCCGCCGAAATGACTTGACAATGAGTGTTGTAAAAACATTCAAAAAATAAAACCGATAATGACCGATAAATCAAGACTACATGTATAAAGATAGGCTCTTATAACAGAGAAGAAGGATGTCATAAATTGCTACTTTGCGGGTAAAGATTTTAAAGTGAGGTTGAATCAAAATATGCAACTTATAAATTGGAATTACTTTCTATACTTAGGGCCATCAATAAATGCAAAATGTATCTTTCAGGAAGAGAATGTAAAATCAGGACGGATTAGAATAATTTATGGAACTGATATTGGTGCAATCAATAACTCATGTATATTGAGATTTATAAAAAAAATAGCCCCATATATCTTCAAAATAGAATGGACAAAGGGGAAGCCTCATTTTATTGCAGGTGCATTGAATAGAGCTACAATTATGAGGTATTATCCTCTTGACGTATATGTATAAAAAAATAGGATATATGTAATATAATAAAATACAAAAAGATACATTTTTTCTATATATATTTATATTTTTCTATAATAAAAAACAATACAATATAACACACTACAAATGCATTGATTCTTAGTGGTTTAAATTAGATAACTTGAAACAGTCTCGCTGTACTCGTTTCAGGTGTTCCACAGTACAAGGAAGATCAATTCCTTGGCGTTCCCTTCATTTTCATTCCACCGGACTTTAACAATGCAAGACTACATTAGACCTATTGGAAATTTGGAATCAGAAAAACAACGTTGTTGCTCCAGGATTTGACAGAACAGCTAGCAATAGTGGCATCAACAACAACTTAGCAAAACTGATTGAAGACAAACTTGGTTGGAACACATAAAATTTAATCGAAATATGGATTAAAAAAAAAAAAATTGTAGAAAGAAAATCAAAGGATAAGTTTAAAAAAAAAAGGACGAATATACCTTTGTTTCCTTTGCAAAAAAATATGCAATTAGAAGCCTAATATTGCTAATCAAGCTTTTGAATGATGTAAGTGAATAGAGGAAATACATTTTCAGAAAATATAAATTGTTGTTAAGACAAAATTAGTTGATTTCCGGTAATTTCTAGAGTTTCATAGGTGTAATTATAAGTAACTTCGTATGTTTAAAGCTTAACAAGTTTGTCCAAGTTTTTTGCCAATAGAGGGCCAGGGCTTCTACGAGAAGGGCATTATGTGGTTCGTTTTACGTTGGAACAAGCTATCGAATAGAACGGGGTATACTCGGCTTAAATCGGATTATTGTAACCCTTCTTGTAAAACATTGAAATAAAGCGATAAATACAAAATTACTTTTTCCCCGAACTATTATATAAATTTTAATATATGTAATTTCATGATATCATAAAGCTAGTTTAAAAATAGATGGTTCTTTATACCAGTAATTCATTTTCTCCCTAAAAATAATAAAACAGGCAGCTGATATTAAGAAGGCTCCTAATTCACGTGTATCATATGTCTCGATCACGCCTTCTCCTCCCACTATTACAAAAAACCCATCACTAATATAATATCAATTCATATGTACAATCAAAAATAAAGGGTAATGAGCATTTCCCTCCGATAGGAAACTGGGATTTAGTACACCCCAACATTAATAAAAATGCTTCTTATATCTTTAAGGCTAAAATTTATAATTGTATTTTTCAGTATACTCCTGAAATATTATATAAGATTATATCCAATTCTTTATTTATTTTGATATTGGCATGATTAAGATTTATTCATATCTTTTGCATTTTTAAACGAAGTCAATTGAGTTTAATTAACTGTTTTGGTTTAAGGTGGTTTCTCTTTTTTCTATTAGATTTCTTTCATTTTTCTTTTTCACAATATGAGAAAATGTAAAAATGGATAAGTACTAAATAGATCCCTAAAATTTGAATAAGTTAATGAATATTTTATCAAAATTTCTATTAAAAATAAAATTTTATGTGTCATTTAAAAATGTTTTTTATGTAAGAATAACAAATTCCATCTTTTTGAAACTTTTTAGGATTTTAATTAATATTTACGAGTGAAAATGAATTAAATATTTAAAAAAAAAATGATATAAAATGTAAATGATTAATTTATAATGCTTTAAAAGATGTTTTAATTGTAGCATGTATACAAATTAAAAACATTCTTACCAAAAAGAGTACAAGTACGTCACTGATGTTTTGTTTTTGATTACGTAGACCTTTATAACGGTTTTTGAAAGAAAACATAATGAGCCATATATTTCAAACCAATCATCTATATCGAAAGTTTAAGCCTTGAATTTTGGAGAGTTAAGCTGAAAGTTACATTGAAAACATGCTTGATTCCTACTAATTAGGAGTTTAATTTTTTTGAATATTGTGGGATGAGTGGTGAGTACTTTAGTCTTTGGAGCAATCATTAATAAAACAAATAAATTCATATTAACTTAACAGCGTTGATATTTAATTCCAATTTCAACATAAACTAAAAATGCACTTGAATTATTATATAAAATACGTAAGACACCAATAAGAAACAAAAAACACCAGAAACAGTGCTCTTTGAATACCTGCACACCCCTGCAATACTTCATTAAAATACTTTTTAATTCACATTATAAGGGTCTTTAATAAGCAAAAAAAAAAAAAAATAGACTAATTTCTTAGATTTCTGACTTTTGGGGTATTTTATATCTTTCTTTGTTGTTGGTACTTCTATATTAATCGGATCGACATATTAACCAATAGAACGTTGTATTTTTAAATGATAAGTTGTTTTTTTACTGTTTATTCATTTTATAGTTTAGTATATTCTTATCGCTCAAGAGGTTTTTGTCTTTGAAAACTAATTTTAAACTACAATTATCTATGATGTACATATTTTTTGTCATAAAAATTGTAAAATAAAGAAATCTGAAAAATAATATTTGAGGAATAAGGCTACTTATTTTCTCTTATATCAAAAATAATTATATAAAATACATCAGGGAATATAATTAAATTCTTATTTCATGGATCAAAATATGTTCATGGTAAACATAACGAAGCATTATATACAGCGAATCATTTTTATATACTCATTCAATATGTAATTCAATGTAGCAGCAGATAATTTAATCATGATTAATATACTACTTACTCTTATAAAAATAAATCTCAACTTGACGCTTTTTCAATAAAGAGTACATATTATAAGATAAACATTTAATCACAAAAAATAATTTATTATATTAATTTTCTCCTTCCCAATATTTATATTTTATAAAAATTGAATTTTAAATATATATTAACAAATATGCAACTAAGCATATATGTATAAATATATATAGATATATGTAAAATGATCAACGTCAACAATTTTAAAAAAGGCCCTTTATACAAATAAAAAAGTTTGTATGTATGTATATGTATACACTAATCTAAAAAAGGGCTTTCTATGGTAAAAAATGATAACGATAAAATATCCTTCACACTATATTTAAAACTATTTTTAGGGAGCATTTGAATATGTTTTTTTAAAAATCAAAGTAAGTATGGTTTTCTTAAAATACGTATGTTTTACAAGTTGTTTGAATTCGATTTTTTCCCCCTAATAAATACGTATATTTTACTTAAGAAACGGGTAAACAAAGAAGAAGTAAATCTGTTTTTATGCCTTGAAGGCATAAATACTTACTGACAAACAACATATTTGCATATTAAAGGAGAGCAAAGCAAATAAAAGAAAATAGTTTTATATATAGGAAATAACTATGTAGTTTTGTTACAAATTTATTATTGATAAATTTTACTTTGTCATGGACTATTTTAATTTAAAAAAAAATTACAGTAGGGTACATATTATAAACCCTTGTAATTTTCTGTGCCCTCCTTCAAATAGGTTTTAATACACACACCCTTATTGGGAGACAGTCTGTTAAAATGTCATTAATCAAGTAAGTTGCTCATTATGCATCCTTACATATTCTACTTATCAGGAACGAAAATGTTGTGCACTGTTGTATATTTAGTGCAATTTATATGGTGACAACTCGTCTTTGGCTAAAGCGGTCGAATGAACTACTTCATGCGTTAAAAAATTCATAAAACGTGTCGAGAAGGATAATGAGGATCCACTGACGATGATTTCTTGGAAGCCTTGTGACCTATGTTGAAGAAAATCTACAACAAATTTGGGAAGAATCCTAACCAATCGATGAATGTAATCCCTAAAAGCATCGACTTAACTCCCTGTTTAACTGTTCATCGTACTATTAATGAAGATCTATTATGAGAACGTGATGCACATTCCCCCGAGTTTTTGGCTTCCTAACTAGCCAGATTTGAACCTTTTAACTATATAGACTGGGGCAATTTGTTATAAATTTCCAACAAAGGTTCTCACAGCACCACAAGATCCCTAATAGCTGGGATATGGAGTAGGTTTTACTTTCCTCCTGGCCTTTTTATGGCTTTTTGACATTTTCCTACAATTTGTAGATATTTAGTGAAATGTCTTCTTAAAAGTTTACCTTTCCAGAAAAGGGTATTTTCTCAAGTAGCTTTTATTTTATATTTTTTAAGTCACTTTAAATTAATCAAAAATCTGAGTGACCTCCTATTTTTTCCGACATTGATACTCAATTGAGGGGCACCCCTTTGAAATGACCTAATCAAGTATATAATAAAACAATTACTTCGAAAACAAGTTTATATTAATAACAATGAAAGCTAATTTGACATCAAAATCACTTTTCTTTTCTACAATAAATCTAACTTATTATAAAACATATTTTACAATATACTTTTTTGATAATCAAGATATTTTAACTCACTTTTCAAAAGAAAAAGGAAAAAAATGCTCTGAAAATACGAACACATTTCCTTTGAGAACTTAAATGATATTTTTTTATTTATTAACTTCTTCCAATTAGAATTTGATGTCAATAAAATTCAGTTACCTAACGTTTATTTCCCACCAATATATAGAAATATATATTTTTTTTTTAGCTACGCCTCATTAAGCTATTTTTATTATGCTTTATATATAATTTTTACTCCTCAAAGACGGAAAAAGGGAAAAGTTATTGAGTGGTAGGTTTTATGATTGGTTGATGGTTAGAATGGAACTAATATATTTAACATATTTTAACATTTAAAGTTCTATGATAAAGCTATTATTTACGAAGCTTATTAAAAAGAAATCCATACTTTTTAATGGATTAAAAAAAAATCAACCAATGTTTATCTCCTCAGCAATCATAACAGTGCTTAAATGACGGTCACAGTCGACAATTTCCATTAATTTATCCACATTTTGGCCTTCAATAGCCTGGTGTATCTCTGACTCTTAAACGGTTGGAAGGAAGTTCGACTAAATCAAAAATACTCTGTAATTAGGCATTACAGTATCAGGACAATAAACAGTATTCACATTTCAAAAAATGCAAAATACCAGCATCTACTATTTCAAGGATGGCCTGCCTTACATTTTTCGCCTTCTTTGTTGAAGAAAAGTTGTAAATATGGAGTATTTTCTGTTTATTGGTGTCACTTCTTTTTGCTATATCAAGGAACATTAAAGATCTTCAATACAATATGGTACACTGTTTAAGTTTACCTGCACAGAATTTTCTCTTTCTATCTCGAATTTGGACACAGCCTATAGTTGAAATTCAATCCTCGCAATCTTTTAATAATATGGAAATAACTTTGCAAAGCGAAGAATAGATAATTTGAGCAGGAAAAGAGGGATCTTGACTTTTTCGAGATATTCGGAGAATTATAACTTTGGAAAATCATAAAAGCAGATTAAAAGTCTCATTATGTGGAATAGGATGTGGGTTTTTCTCTTATGGAGTATTCGGGGTTTGGGTACCTTTAAAAAGGAGAGATAATAACAGACTGAAGATTCCTTTATTCTTCGAGACCATCGATATTCACAAGTAAAAATGCTACTCAGAGAAACGTATTTGCACAATGAAATAATTATACAGTAATGATTCATAGTAAATTATTAACATGTCGTCAGAACAGGAAGGCCTTGCCTACCACCAGAATGTCCCCAAAAGTAGTTATTGTGATTAAATATGGCTCAAATACAAGCAACTACTGCGTCAAGGACGGCCTGGATATAGCTAATGGTCTCAGTGAACCCCTACGAGCTGTTTTCTAAGAACACAAAATACTGAAGTTTGGATTTCTTCATGATAGAGACCATTGGTATCCATATCTCAAAATCCACTGTGTCAAGGAGCATGAGAGAGGCTGGTAGTTTCTCTCTACATGCCCAAAATATACCCCTCCTCAAAGAAGAGATAGTGAAACATGAACCATTATTTCAGTTCCAGTTTTTTTACATATTAAACTCTGGGCCTACATAATCACCCGATCTGAATCTCCTCGATTATAGTTTCTGGTTGCAAGTAGAGTTCCAGGGCTACAGAATCCAAAACCCAACTGTTGAGACCTTAAAAGACTCAGTTAGCAGTAGGAAGCCGTGTGAGTGGCACCTGCAGGAAACTCCACCACAGCGTGGAAGCCTTTATTACTGCCTACGGTGGTCATATTTAATATTAATTAACCTTAATAACATTATTATAAATTATATCCATAAAATTGTTATAGATATTTAATTTAAACAAAATTAATTTATTCATTTTAGTCACAAAACTTTTGCAGCACATTTCTATTCTAAAGTGTATTATTAATAGCTGATACATTATTTACGAATAATCCTAAATTATACAGGGTTTGTCAACATAACTTCCTTTTTTATAATGCAATCAGACTGTAGAAATATAAATGTAGGTGGTATGGTTTCATTCAAGAAAAGGGATTAAAAAAAAATATATTGATAAATAATTTTGTAGCTTTTTTTCTGAAATAATAATTCTACTAAAACCACTACATAAAAAATATTCAAAGAAAACAAAATAACCACCTGGTAACCTGGTATTATAATACAAAGTTTCAGTGTATGGACCATGAATGACGTCACTCATCTGATATGACTTTCAAAAACAAAACCTTAAATGTTTCCTATTATAATGAAACAAAAATGAAACATATAAAACTTGTTTTTTTGCCTTTTGGATAAAGGACCTTATGTTGCTGTACCCTGTATGTGCAATTAAACCGGATGGTTTTATAACCCATTTTTTGTTTTTAATAAATATTTAATTCGTAGAATGTGTTATTTGTTTTCTTTCAAATACCCCATGTTTTATATTTTTGCAACAAGTCCCCATCAGCAGTGTCCAGGGTATGTTTTTGTAATTTTTATTGTATTTTTGTTTGGTGGAAAAATATAATTATCACATCTGGGATAATTTAAAGCCATTTATCAAAGTCAGGCCTTCCCTGGGAAAATAAAAGACTGACTTGTTTTCTGTCATTTTTTATATTCTCCCCTCTCTAAACTCTTTAGAATTATATGGTATAGTGAACACATATTTTTTTATTATTCTTATCAAAAACATTTTGTAGTGGGTTTTAAAGAATAAAATTTTCACATTATCATCTAAACATTTATTTAACAATAAATAGTCAATTGATTTCTTGTGAAAAGATAATTCGATTAGTTAATGAAAAACATCTTTGAAGTTGTATATCTATTTTCTTTCGATTGAGGCTACGTATTTAATCGATATTTGAATTGTTTTTTTTTTTAAAGCAAATGTACTTAAAACTTTACAAGGTGGGAATTTAAAATATGGAACAAGTTTAGACGTCAATATCGTGATAATTTAGATAACTATGTTTATGAAAGTGTGCTAATCCGATTGAGCTGACAAAACCGTATAAGAAAAAATATAACAAATCATTGAAATATCCTCGGAATACCACGCCATACGGCCATTATGGTGTGCATCTGTGAAAGGTGCAAAGGAGATTTTTGTGTCTACAATGCTGCCCAAATCAAATGGTTATTATGTTGCCAATGCTTTTTAAGGCGTTGATGCGTCAGAAAATCTGCATAGAAGACTCATGATCTTTCTGAGAGTAAAAAAAAAAAAAAAATGCACTGCAGACTGCCTGAAGTTTGAGTGATTGTCTTCACTATGGTCCTGTAAGAGCAAAAGAATTGTAAATTTCTTGGTAAATAAAAAATTTTGTAAAATAAATTATAGAAATCGTTATCCTTTAATTTTCGGGATTTAAAATTTAAAAGTTATATGTCCAAGTCAACACAAAAGCAAATATATATTTTTTTCCCTCAAAATTGAGTCTGAATAATATTTATATTCTTCGATGAATTATTACCAATTTCTGTGAACACATTATTCTGATTAATCTTTGAGATATGCTGCAAAATGTGATTTCGACAGAGTAAAAGAATGATAAATTGATAGATTTTATTTGAATTACTATATCTAGGCCAAATTAAATTTCATAAATAAAATGAAGATTTGAAAGTATAGTTAACGGCCTTGAGTGTTTATAATCATCACAGAAATTTGAATGGAAATGTGTTAATTGACCAAAATGTCTATTAATATTTGGTTGTATTTAATGATCTACAATACATAAATTAATTGGAGATTTCTCCTTTTCCTGATATTCAACTTATGCTCGAATATAAAAACTATGTAACTCTTACATTAAAAATCAATACAATAAATTTATACAATAGGCTGGTGCTCATGACATTTACGTGTTAATATCTAATATTTAGGCAAGAGCATATCATGATCAATACCTAAATTATCAAATATATAGGAATAATTTCAAACATTATATGTACGTACAACGTATATAAATATACCTAATCGTATTTCCTCAAAATCCATGACAGATATTTTGATATATGGGTACATCAGAAAATGTATAGATATCTCAATTGTAATATATACAGATTTGGACAGCAAAAAATGAACTGTTAATTAATGTTAATTTTCCAATTATTATAGGAAGGTTCAGTGATTGCGTTTTGACGCAGTGTTTCAGCTATCCTTTGTGCATAAAAAAACTAAAATTTTCATCTCAGTCAAAGAACAAAGTGGTTCAAGAAATTGTTGGAAATTTCTACTTTGAATTTGTACA